>NC_057406.1:21096182-21396182 GCF_019320065.1 Cervus canadensis | reverse complement strand
TGCAGCCAATAACATGATATTTATAAAAAGTATCTATTCATATGGAAAAATCACCAAATAACATGTGGACATATATAATTTCAAACAACTTATGGAAAAATATTATAATGCAACATAAAAATATTAACAGCAGCCGTCACTCATCCAAATGACAGGTGATGTTTACTGTCTGCTTTTCATTTTTTATTTCCCAATTCTATTACTTTTATATTTAAAAAGATCTATTTAAAACTGGAGCTCATCAGAGAAATGTCCCCTCAACAGCTTCATCAGATTCTTTCATTGTCTTCTTCCTTCTCATGCCCTGAGCAGCCAGTATGCCAGAATTTCATTTTCAAGAGCACCCTGATTCTTTAGATTTGGTTTTGACTCCTTTCAGATCATGGATCCTTAGGTACTTTTTCCCCTCAACTGAAATCATTTGTCTTTTTCTAGTCAAGAAAACACATCTGCTCATGCCTTTCAATTCCCTTCCCCAATTCCAAGATGATGTTTTCATTCTCACCGAAATTTCCCATCATTTCTACTTGGCCAACCAATTCCTCATTTGTCAGACTTGAGTCCAAACTACCAGCGCCCCTCACTGCTGCTTCTACCTTCTGGGAAATCACATCACTAATCGTGTAGCTGAAGGCAACTGCTCAGTGACATTCACGTCATGCTTGGCACACAGTGGTCCCCCAGTAATGCCAGATTGTATGACCAAGAACCCCAATACTAGTAACCTACCCATGGGACAGGCTGCAGCCTGTCACTGCCACCCTCTCCCACCACCCTTCTCACCAGGTAAGACACTTCTGACCAGTGCAGTTCACTGCCACTAACAGACGCTTCTGAGACAGGTTGGGATCTGGGGCTCATTGCTGCAGTGCTTGTACCCGGACAAATCTCCATGAGCAACGGAATACAAGGAATAAGGGATTAAAAACAATGGTGTGCATGAGTGGTTGGGGCAAATTAAGGACAACAAGATACAAAAGACCAAAAACCCAACTTCAGCCATTTATGAAGAGCTGGAGCAAAAACAGGGTTTTGGGAGCAAAAACAGGATACTGCATATAACCCCTGCATTCAAGACCACCATAGGGATGGGCAGACCACCTAAGCCACCCCTCTGGCCCGACCTCTGGACACACCCTCACCCTCACCCCATATAAGGAACCAGCTTGCCCTTCCTTGGCGAGCAAGCAAAGGAAACATATTTGTTCTAGCTCCCCTCTGCTGCAGCAGGGACCCCGATAAAGGCTTGCCTGAATTTCTTATCTGGCCCCTGATCAATTTCTATTGATTAAGGAGGCCAAGAACCTGGGTGGGTAACACTTCCACACCTATGCCATCCTAGCAACTATTCTGTGAAAGAGCTCAGGTTGGCACAACTACATCTGCAGAAGACACAGAAGCTCAGAGAGGCTGAGTTACTTCCCCAAGGTCACAATGGGCCCCAGAACCAGAATTGTTCCCGGTCTTCTCTATCTGCCTGGTGAACTTCCTCTCCATCAAAGGAAATAAAGGATACAAAAGCCCCTTGCATTCTAATGCACGCTAAAATGCACTGCAAAATTGCAAGGGGATTACGAATAATTAACCATAAACTCAGCTCCTGGCAGGTCTGGCTTAGGTGCAGATCCATAACTCTGAGCCCTTTCTGACCTCTGCAAAGGGGGTACGGGGGGCAGGGTTTCCCTCAGGATAAATAAACCCTCCAAAATAAAACAACTATCATCAGATCCTGTTAAGCTACTGCTTCCCAGAGCATTTCCCAGGGGTCTTTTCTGATGCCTTTCTCCTCCCTGCAGGCTGAGTTCTGGACCCTACCCTAGTCCTGGATGGACTCTGATAAACTTCAGTGTTCTCATTCCTCTGGGTCTGCCCCTAACCTTGGATGAACAGCTATCTGTTCATCACTGCTCTCGGCACAGAGATTCAATCACTAGGAGATGGGACGTTCTCAAACATTTCCTATTTTTGTCCTCAGGGTCACCCTATATCTCAGGACTCAGTTTCCAAGTGGAGGTTGGAAGATTATAATAGTGTCTTTTCAGCCAAACCCCCCAAGTGCAAGAATACTACATGTTCATGTTTTGATCCAAAGTCCCCACTCTAGTCCCTGGAAAAAATTTTCCTAATAAACTTCATTTTGTGGATTTTTTTCTGGCTTTCATTCAGTTTTAGCCACAAAGGGGTTTTTTATCAGCAAACCTGTTGACAGCAAAACTGGCCCAGGGCCCGCTATTCATTCTTACAGACATGAGTTCGACGATTCCCCCACATTTCTGTCTTTGGGCAGCAAGCCCAATGTGGTGAGAGGCATGGAATATTTTAGATAAAAACTTGGGTTTTGGAGTCAGATGGTTCAAAGACTGTTTCTGCCACCTGCTCAATAGCCTTGGATAAGTTACATCTCTGGATCTCAATTTCCTCAGCAGTAAAATGAGGCCAAGAACAGTATTTACCTCTTTGGGCAAAATTAAATATCAAGTAAGATAACGCAAAGGCTCTGCACTGGACTTCCCCTGGGGGTCCACTGGTGAAGAATCCACCTGAAATGCAGGGGACATGGGTTCGATCCCTGGCCTGGGAAGATTCCACACATTGTAGCCTGTAAGCCACAACCACAGAGCCCGCCAGACCTGGAGACCATGCTCTGCAACAAGAGAAGCCAGCACAATGAGAAGCCCAAGCACTATAGCTGGAGAGAAGCCTCTGCTCACTGCAACTAGAGAAACTCTGCGTGCTGCAACGAAGACCCAGCATAGCAAAAAATAAAACAGATAAATATTTTTTAAAAAGGACTCTGCTCTATACCTGGTCCATGGAAAGTGCTCAATGCATTCTGGGGAGCTGGGTAGGGCAGAGACCCCAAAGCAAATCTGTTGCACTTTGTCATCTGTTCAGGAGACTGAAAGGTTTTTTCTAAAGCTCACTGGAGCCTCAGAAGCTGAAGCAAGGGTTCTTGTGAGCCGTGTGAAGGGTTTGGTGGGAGCTATGAGCCCAGCATGGGGTTTTAAGGAGAGGTGGGCATCATCTGTGTGCAGGCCAGGAAGACAGCTCAGGAGGAGATGTAGAGACAGGCAGGGAGCAGGTGAGAGGCTGGAGGCAAAAGGGCCAGGTTAGGAGTCCACTCAGGTCTGTGATTAGGGTGAGGGCAGTGAGGCGCTCACTTCGGGTGCAGAATTGAAGGCAGTGCCAGAAAGCTCAGGAATCACAAACAATAATGATAGTTTTAATGCATTATTTTAAAATCAAACTACTGTGCTGGCCAAAAAGTTCTTTTGGGTTTTTCTGTACAATGTATGGGAAAACCCGAAGGAATTTTTTGACCTGCCCAATAAATGCAAAAAAAATTCGTAACGAACAAAATATCAACATTTTAACTAAAGTTACATTGAAAAGAGAGATAATGGGGATGGTGTTGTGAGGAAGAAGAGGAGAGACTAGCTGCTAAGTCACTTCAGTCATGTTCGACTCTGTGCGACCCTATCCCTGGGATTCTCCAGGCAAGAACACTGGAGTGGGTTGCCATTTCCTTTTCCGACTAGAGTGATCCTTAAATTCGGGAGATAATGGACCCCTTTGAGAATTCAGTGAGAGCTACTGACCCCTTTTGGGCTTCCCCAGTGGCTCAGGGGTAAAGAATCTGCCTGTCAATGCAGAAGACGTATGTTTGATCCTTGGGTTGGGAAGATCCTCTGGAGAAGGAAATGGCAACCCACTCCAGTATTCTTGCCTGGAATATTCTTGCCTGGAGAATTCCATGGACAGAGGAGCCTGGTGGGCTACAGTCTATAGGGTCGCAAAGAGTCAGACATGACTGAGTGGCTGAATGACAACAACTGATCTTTGAAAATGCATAGACCCATGCATACCAATATTCCCCTGCAATTTCAAAGTTTGTGGACTAGCTCCAGTTTTCCTATGGACACTTGGACAATCAGTTGAGAACTTTTTAGCCTTGTACATGCAAAGAGATCTGATGATATGTACTAGGGTTATAATGCTAAAACCAAGTAAGGTTTGAGGAGGGAAACACACATTTCTCCTGACATTTTGGGGGAGGAGAAGAGAAGAGAGAGACTGGCAGGCTGCCCTCCTCTCACCCTGCAAAGGATGGGAGGGCGGGTGGGGGCAGGCAATGAAATGATGAAAGCCAACTTGGACGTCATTTCCTTGTCAAATGCACATATCTGACCTTAAATATGGGATGACCCGTCTTCAGGTATTGTAGAACTCATTGCTAACATATTGCAAGTTTTTATTCATAGTGTTGAAGGTTAAACACTGCAAATTATCTTACTCTATGAATGCTGAAGCAACTGGGCTGGTATAGAAAGAGACCACTGAAAGATGAGTTTCTAAAGGAAGGAGGCGATGAAGGGCAGAATTTCTCATATTGCTGGGTGGAGAGACACATTTTTATTTTCAACTCTACTGATATTTATGCACACACACACAAAGCCCAATTTTAAGAAGAAATAAATATGTAGGGAAATAGACATGAAGAGTTGAAACGTTCCTCAAATAGATTTAGCAAGCAAATCAAAATGGGTTGGGAAAGCTGGTGCAAGGTTTTTCACTCCTCTGTGGAAATGGATGGGGCGCAGAGGACCTAAAGATCTCGTTGGATTTGCAAGAGCCACAGGACACAGATGATCCTCTCTGCGTGTCTGGATAAAGAAGAATGAATATCCTTTCTGTGCCCTCACTTTTAAAGAAATTTACTGGGGTATAGTTGCTTTACAGCATTGTGTTCGTTTCTGCTGTACAATGAAGCAAATTAACTCTATGTACGTACATATATATCCCTCCATCTTGGATCTCCCGCCTCCCCCGCCATCATGCCATCACACCCCTCTAGGTCATCACAGAGCACCAAGCTGAGCTCCCCGTGTTATACGGCAGGTTCCCACCAACTATCTATTTTACACACGGTCATATATATATGCCACTGCTACCTTCCCAATTTATTCCATCTCTCCTCCCCACCTCTCCATGTCCACGTCTGTTCTCTGTGTCTGTGTCTCTATTCAGTTCAGTTCAGCTCAGTCGTGTCTGACTCTTTGCGACCCCATGAATCACAGCACGCCAGGCCTCCGTGTCCATCACCAACTCCCGGAGTTTACTCAAACTCATGTCCATTGAGTTGGTGATGCCATCCAGCCATCTCATCCTCTGTCGTCCCCTTCTCCTCCTGCCCCCAATCCCTCCCAGCATCAGGGTCTTTTCCAATGAGTCAACTCTTCGCATGAGGTGGCCGTGTCTCTATTACTGCCCTCAAACAGGCTCTCTGTACCATTTTTCTAGATTCCACCTGTATGCAATAATATACGGTATTAGTGTTTCTCTTTCTGACTTACTTCACTCTGTGTGACAGTCTCTAAGTCCATCCACGTCTCTACAAATGATCCAACTTCGTTCATTTTCATGGCTGAGTAATATTTCATTGTACCACATCTTTAACTGTTTCGCTTTCTTTTCTTAAACCATGCAGGATCATCTTGTGTGCCTGCTGGTCTGCAGAACATTCCTTTGCAAAGTGTAACCAGACCAGAACTCAATCTCCCTCTGCACGGGCTGATGAGCCCTGTCACTGGCAGCCGGGGTCTCTCCCGTGTGTGGTTCAGCTATGACTGGTCCCTTCTCTCCTGGATTTTAAAGCAGGCTGCCTTGCCCGGAGGAGAGGGGAGATTCAGCCATACATATATATATCCATGTATATATGGGAGAGAATGGATACATGGATATGTGTGGCTGAATCCCTTCACAGTTCACCTGAAACTATCACAACATTGTTAATCAGCTATACCCCAATACAAAAGAAAAAGTTAAAAAAATTAAAAAGGAGGCTGCCTCTTTCAGGATGCCTTTCTCAGTCAATATGGTCACTGCATCCTCTGAGGATAGAGCGAAGACTAGGGGTGGAGGGGAAGACTCTAGGAAGCCTTTACCCTTCACAATGCTAACTTCACAGTCCTCAGCAAACACATCCAGGGTCCAAAAGGCAGATGGCACCAGGGGTTCAAGAAACCTAACACACTTGGCAAAACCATGCTTCACTGGAAAATGTCTTCTTTGATGGAGAATTTCACACTCCCCCGACCCTGTCTTCCTTCTCCTCTTCCCTGACTCTCTTCCCTGGGGAGGCATTCCAATGTTTTCCGAGGCTGCCCAAGCAGATGCTGACTCAGCGAGACGAGGGGCAGGCGGACTGAACACAGGCAGGATGAAGTCACTTTAAGGGTTTTTGTGGAGGCCTCCCAAAACAAAAACCCCATCAAACCCGGAGAAGCAACCTCTGTTTAAAGATAATTGTGTGTGTGAGTGTGCACGTTCGTGTGTGTCGAGATTTCACGCCACTCCTCATCCCATTGGTCCTTCATTTCCTCGAGGATGTGTGGGGAAATGTGAATCTATTTTCACAGATGTAATCACTTAAGATGTTGTAGTACACAAACTTGGAGGAGCACTGACACATATACTCCAGCATGTGTCAAATGGATAGCTAGGGGGCTGCTGTGTAGCACAGGGAACTCAGCTTGGTGCTCGTGATGACCCAGAGGGGTGGGATGAGGGGTGGGAGGGAGGCCCAGAAGGGAGGGGATCTACATATACTTATAGCGATTCATGTTGTTGCATGGCAGAAATGAATACAATCTTGTAAAGCAATTTTATATTTCAATGAAAAAATTTTCCCAGGAAAAAAAAAAAAGTTGTAGTCTTTTTTTCTTACCAGCTGTATGCCCTAGTGTCAGAGCTGTGAAGGTTATTAATCCTCTGATTTCCAGGCTTAAGACAGAGTCAGAAAAATTTAAAAACCAAACAAAGTCCTAACCTCCTTCAACAGAGCTGCAGACACGCAGCCGGAGACAACGACACATGCCTTCTGCTATACACCTGGCCCGGGGCTGGGCTAAGACTTGAGATGCTTGGAGGTGGGGTGGCTGGGCAGGCCTGGGAGCCAACGTGGACCCTCTCTGGCCAGCTCACGGCACAATGGGGCACCGAGGGACTCTCCCTGGCCACAAAATATCTTTCTCTTTGGTTCTGTCATCCCGGCTTAAGTTGTTTATTATTCACCCCTTTGGATGAAAGCACAGAGTCTTCTGTGGATGGGGTCGCAGGCAAAGAGTGAAAGGTGAAAGTGGCTTAGTTGTGTCCGACTCTTTGCGACCCCATGACTATACAGTCCATGGCATTTCCCAGGCCAGAATACTGGGGTGGGTAGCCTTTCCCTTCTCCAGGGGATCTTCCCCAACCCAGGGATTGAACTCAGGTCTCCCACATTGCAGGTGGATTCTTTACCAGCTGAGCCACAATGGAAGCCAAAGAATACTGGCGTGGATAGCCTATCCCTTCTCCAGTGGATCTTCTTGACCCAGGAATCGAACGGGGGTCTCCTGCATTGCAGGCGGATTCCTAACAAACTGAGCGATCAGGGAAGCAAAAGGAACACATCAAATCAATATAATCATTCACACCTTAGCTTTGTGAGGTAGTTGGATAAAAGAGTCAGAGGGGAAGTGTGAGCAACCCTGAGTTTTAGGGCTGGTGGGGGCTGCTGCAGCCCGCAGGTAGTAAGATGCGAGAGGATCTGCGAGGAAGACGTGCACGCTGTTTTGGTTCTGGCTTCTGACTCTTTGGGAGCTTCCCTGACAGCTCAGCTGGTAAAGAATCCACCTGCAATGCAGGAGACCCCGGTTTGATTCCTGGGTTGGGAAGATCCACTGGAGAAGGGATAGGCTACCCACTTCAGTATTCTTGGGCTTCCCTTGTGGCTCAGCTGGGAAAAATTCCACCTGCAATGCAGGAGACCTGGGTTTGATTCCTGGGCTGGGAAGATCCCCTGGAGAAGGGGAAAGCCACCTACTCCAGTATTCTTGCCTGGAGAATTCCATGGACAGAGGAGCCTGGTGGAGTACAGTCCATGGAGGGTCACAAAGAGTTGACCATGACTGAGTGACTAACACACTAAATCCAAGGACAAGGGTCCTCATGAGGGAACATGAGGAGAGACAAGGAAGAAGAGACAGCTACGTGAGTGCAGGGGCAGAGATGGGGGTGGTGTAGACCCAAGACCACTGCTTTCCTTCCTCACAGGTTCCTATTATCCATGTATTGAAATGCCTTTGTCCCCCTTCAACATATGTCACTTTCTCTTGAAATTTACCTTTTTTTTTAAAGATTTTTTTTGGGGAATGTGGTCCATTTTAAAAATCTTTATTGAATTTGTTACAATATTGCTTCCACTTTACTTTTTGGTTTTTTGGCCGCAAGGCATGTGGGATTTTAGCACCCTGACCAGGGATTGAACCCGTGCCCCTGCTTTGGAAGGCAAAGTCTTAACCTCTGGACTGCCAGGGAAATCCCTTTTTTTACTTTAAAAATGTTCCAGTTTTTCTCTTAAAAATTACCTTTTGTATATATTCATCTTGTACTCTTACTAGTTTACTTGTCATTTTTTTTCATTTAAAATTCTCTCCTGATCTCTGTCATCTAATTTCTAAGTTTTCATAATTCTGATTTATGTTGGTTCCTCCCTCCCTCATGTTTTATATCATTTCTTAATGCCTTTCAACTCATTTGGACCTGGGTCACAGTTCTGAATTGTTCCAAAGCCATGTCTTTTTGGCATGCTTTCTTTAGAAATGTAGCCTGCTCCTTATTTTCTTTTTATATAAAAACTTTGTACGGGATTTGACCTCACTGCTTTGCAATTGCTTGTTTCTATGTGAAATTCATTTTCCTGAACTTTTAGAACACAGTGTCGTTCTAACTTTACAAAGCTCCTGGAGAAGGGAAGGGTAACCCACTCTAGTATTCTCACCTGGAGAATTCCATGGACAAAGGAGCCTGGCAGGCTATACAGTCCATGGGGTTTCAAAGAGTCGGATACGACTGAGTGACTAACACTTTCATTTTCACTTCTCTGCCACTACGTTCATGTTGTGTTCAAATATATAACTGCTGAAATTTCCAGGTTCTGTTTCCTTATGGGATTTTTTTTCTCCTCTAAGTCTCTGTCGTCCCTATCCTGTTCAGTTTGATTTCACTTCAGGCAGCTTCTCACTACATGGTCATCCTAGAGGAGGACCTGATTGGTTAGTTCCAGAGTTCACAGTGGCTGGAAGGCTCTAGATACTTTAGACCAGGGATCCCGAACCCCCGGGCCATGGACCAGCATTGGTCTGTGGCCTGTTAGGAATTGGGCCGCACAGCAAGAGGTGAACAGCTGGTGAGTGAGTGGAGCTTCATCTGTATTTACAGCTGCTCCCCATCACTTCCATCCTCCCACCAAGATCCATGGAAAAATTGTCTTCCATGAAACTGGTCCCAGGTGCCAAAAGAGTTGGGAACTGCTGCTTTAGACCTCCCTTGCAGGCTGTGAAAGTGAAAGTTGCTCAGTCATATCTGACTCTTTGCAACCCCATGGACTATACAGTCCATGGAATTCTTCAGGTCAGAATATGGAGTGGGTAGCTGCTGCCTTCTCCAGGAATGGAAGACACAATATCAAATGTCTCTGAGCTTCAGTGGGCACTGGATCTCATGGCAGGGGACACCCAGCTTCTCCTATCGAGAAGACTACGGAACTATTCCAGTGAAGATAACACTTCCGAAGGGAAGGACTTTCTAATGGGGATGAAAACAATAGCCTCGATGACCACAATACAGACAGCTGACCTCTTCACTGTCTTTCCACACGTCCTCTCACGAGAAAGTCAAGACTGCCAGACGTCAAAAAACTGCAGAATTTTAAAAAATTCACCAAGTTGTGAGTGACTCCGCCTATAAGCCAGACATGTCAGAAGTCCTAGATCATGGTGATGATCTCTCCGAGTGAGTCTTTCCTCTGCTCAGTGACCAATTCCAGCTCCAAGAAAGATGGAGCTAGCTATGTATTAGTCACATATTTCTCAGAGAAGTCCGGGGAGAAGTGACTCAGCTGCTTGTCTGAGAAGGAGCCCCACGAAGCAGCCAGGTGTGGCTGTCAGAGCCCTTGCAAGTGTGGCCCGTTGCTGTCAACTCTAAACCTCGCTTTCCTTTTTCAAAAGCCTCCTTTCTCATTAGGGTCTGGTGTCTTTGGAAGACCTGACCCAACCCTGACTGGCTGGCCTCATCAGAGGCTGCCGCCATAGAATGATCTTTCCTTTTTTTAAAAAAATGGCTTTTTTAATGCAGTCCCTGGAAACTTTGCAAGCAATGTATCGATTTGCGATCCTTGAGCTGAGTTATTGAGCTCCAGCAAAGGGAAATAAATCTTTCCCATTCTCCATGCCTGTTGCCAAGTGCCGCTTCCAGGAAGCGATGACTGTCCTTTTTGGAAATGAAATGAAGCTCAAAATGATCTAACCTCCTTCCCTTCCCTTCAACGCCCCCTCCTCCCCCCTGCTCTCCCCTCCACTTGCAAGTTACAGACAAAAGCACTTTGCAGCCATTGCTCATTTGCCTGAATGGGCACCCGAATTAGTGATGCCCAAATTAGTAATGGCTGGCCGAGGCAGCTTCCTAAAGAATGAGGACCTATTATTTTTTAGCAGAGCAGAGGGGGCTTGGGGAAGCAGGCTCACATCCTGTCGTTAGGTTAAACACTCTTACGATTTCATAAAGAAATCTACCCCGCAGACGTGGATGTGTAAACGACAGGGTGTATGTTCACTGAGGCTTGTGATCAATAAAATCAGGGGCCAGGACGGGGGCAGGAGGATGGGGAGAGTGTGGGAAAGACAGACCCACGCTGGAGTGTTCTAGCACAGACAGCAGGATGAACACAGAAACTTCCTGACACCTGCTGTTTCTTTCATTTCAGTCTGGGGCGATCGTGTCACCTGGCACTGCTCCAGGGGAATTCCCATCATTACCATCAAAACACGGTTGGTCTAACCATGCTGAGGGCTCTTCTATCCATCTGTCTACCTATTCTCCCACTCACCCAGACATCTAACCGAACCAGGTGCCCCTCCCTCCCCAAATGCACCGCATCCTGTGTTGGGGCAGGGTACACCCAGGTGAATGCCACATGGATGCTGGTAGGAATAAAGGGATGTAGAGAGACAGTGACAAGTCCATGCATTAGTGCAGGATGGGGGAATGTTTTGTGAACCGAAGGAAGGGGTGACTGCTTTCCTGGCAGAGGAAAAGGTGGATACAAGAATCTGGACACATGAAAGAGCAAGGCCAATTTAGGAACCATTGAGTAGTTCAGTGGGACAAAACACGAGATGTACATGGAATGTGTGTTAAATGAGGAGAGGGAAGGGGTTCCCTAGTGGTCCAGTGGCTAAGACTCCATAATCTCAATGCAGGGGCCCCAGGGTTCAATCCCTGGTCAGGGAACTATATCCCACATGCTACAAAGACAATAGAAGACCTGGCGCAGTCAAATAAACTAATAAAAAAGATATTTAAAAAAACAGGGATTTCCCTGGTGGTCCAGTGGTTAAGGCTGAGTTCCCAAAGCAGGGGGTGTGGATTCAATCCCTGGTTGAGGAACTAAGATCCCACAAGCTGCACAGCATGGCCATATTAATAAGGATAGTAATAATAAGTAAAATTTTAAAAGCAATACATTTAAAAAAATAAATAAATGAGAAGAGAGACTGACAGAGCAATTCCGTGTTGATGCCTAACAGGCATGTTAGGCTTAGGGCATCCCAAAGTGCCCTCCTGCTGTCCCCTGTCCAGACCTGCTGTCTCCAGTCTCTCCCACTTCAGAGAATGCCAAGTCCACTCTTCCCACTGCCAGCGCCCCACACCTTGCAGTCATTCAATCAGCAGCAAGTGCTGTTGGCTGTGCCTTCAAAATGCATCCAGAATCTGACCACTCCTGTCACCTCTGCTCTGCCATCACCTCTCACCTGGCATTATTGCTGCTGGTCCTCAACTGGTCCCCCAGCTTCCACCCTTGTTCCCCTGCAGTCTAGTCTCAATATATCGGCCAGAAGGATCCAAGTAAAACATGTCACTCCTCTGCTGGAAATCCCCCAGGGGCCTCCCTCTCACTCGGTCCAGGTCAAAGTCCTTACAATGACCTTTGGGCCCCACATGATCTAACCTCTGTCCAAGCCTGCTTCCTCCTACCTGTCCCTTCCCTCACGCTGCTCGAGCCACTTGACCCCTTTGTCTCCCCTCACACACCAGGCACATTTCTACCTCAGGGCCTTTGTACATGCTGTGCTTTAGTTGGAGTATTCTGATCTCAGACATCCTCACTTTCTCCAAGTCCTTCCCAGACATTCCATATAAAACTACAAATCTCTGTCCTCTGATGCCTCCTTATTCTTCTTCCTGCTTTATTTTTTTCCTTAGCATTTATCACAATCAAATCCATATATTTTACTATTTATCTTGTTTACTATTCATTTTATTCATTAGGATGTGAACAATTTTTATCTTCTGCTTTATTATTTATCTTTTCGGTGTTCAATGGATTGAAGACTATGCACATCTTAAAATCCTTTAAATATAATTATATACTCTGCAAACTATCTCAATGAAGCAAATATTACTATCATTAAAGTTACTTCATCCTGACATCCAGCCTCTGAATATGCTTGCAAAATGCCTATTACAAGTCCAAGGCAGACTCCTGACTAAACATCTTTTGACTTTCCTGGTGGCTCAGATGGTAAAGCATCTGCCTACAATGTGGGAGACCTGGGTTCGATCCCTGGGTCGGGAAGATCCCCTGGAGAAGGAAATGGCAACCCACTCCAGTACTCCTGCCTGGAAAATCCCATGGATGGAGGATCCTGGTAGGCTACAGTTCATGGGGTCTCAAAGAGTCAGACACAACTGAGGGACTTCACTTTCACTTTCATAATTAGTTACACAAATCTAGGATAGCAGAGAGGAGGGTTCCCCGACGGCTCAGTGGTAAAGAATCTGCCTGCCAATGCAGGAGACACAGGTTCCATCCCCGGTCTGGGAAGATCCCCGGCGCCATGGGGCAGCTATGCCAGTGCGCCACAACTACTGAGCCTGTGCTCTAGAGTCCGCGAGCCGCAACTACTGAAGTTCACATGCCCTGGAGTCCATGCTTTGCAACAAGAGAAACCACTGCAACAAGAAGCCCATGGACTGCAACAAAGAGGAGCCCCCGTTTACCGCAACTAGAGAAAGCCTGAACAGTTAACGAAGACCCAGCATAACCAAAAATAAAGAAACAAATAAAAATCTAAGTCGGCAGTGAAAGAACTGTTCTGATTCTGACTATATCTGTGATGCATCAAGCAGTTTCTGGCACATTGTAGTCACTGAATAAGTATTTTTGAATGAATGAGAAGCTATGCCCTGTGAAGAAAAGACGGTGTATCACTGTGTGGATTTAAGTCTTGGCTCCGCACCTTACTAACTTTGTGATCATAGGTAAGACCGCACAGTTTCCACAACTGTAAAACTGGGACAGTGACAGAAGACACACTGGGGCGTTGTGAGCACTCAGGATGCTGAGAGTGTCATGCTCTCAGAACAGAGCCTGGCAATGACGAGGCACTTGATAAATGTTAGCCATTATTAGAAAGGGCCTGTCTGTTGTACTAAGGAGTTTAGACTTTATCCTAAGGCTACTTGGAGTCATTGAAGGATTTTAAACAAGGGAGTAACACAATCAGATCTTGTTTTCCAATGGTCACTCCAGCTGCAAGTGGAGGATGAATTAGAACAGGGCCAGACTGGTACCAGATCAGTCTGAGGGCTGCTGGAGACGTGGAGATGACAGATATCATTAGCCTGAACCAAAGCAGAAGGAATGGAGAAAGAACAGGCTTAAGACGTCATGGAGGCAGAACTGTCAGAACTTGAAGAGGAACTCAATGTGGAGGAAGCCAGCAATGACAAAATCCAGGCTTCTGATTCCTGCCACCAAACAGCGGGGCCCAGCCACCCCAGTCCTCAGAGGACTGATGGGGAGAAAGTATACATCATTTTGTTTCATGGGAGGTGACTGTAGGCTAGCAAGGTGGAGGTGGGGAGGTCGAGAACCACACAGCTGTGTACATGCTCTCGTGTGTGTGTGGTCAATGGTGTCCGAATCTTTGTGACCCCATGGACCACAGCCCGCCAGGCTCCTTTGTTCATGGAATTTCCCAGGCAAGAATACTGGAATGGGTTGCCATTTTCTATTCCAGGGGGTCTTCCCGACCCAGGGATCAAACCCACGTTTCTTATGTCTCCTGCATTGGTAGGTGGATTCTCTAGCACTGAGCCACCTAGGAAGCCAGGTGATATACATCTGGTACTTAAGAGAAAAATCTCGGTGAGATACAAAAGATAATTGGGAGTCACCATCACACTGGTGATACTTGAAGCTACTGGAGGAGATGAGTTTTAAACAAAACACTTAAGGAGCAAACGGTTTAAAAAACGTATACCTGGGACTTTGCTGGCCATCCAGTGGTTAAGAATCTGCCTTGCCATGCAGGGGATGTGGGTTCAATCCCTGGTCGGGGAACTAGGAGCCCACATGCTGTGCTAGAACTAGAGCCGTGGTGCAACTAGAGGGTCCTCGAGCCACAGTGAAAAATCCCGTGTGATGCAATGAAGATTCCACATGTTGTGACTAAGACCTGACGTAGCCCAATTAAAAAAAAAAAAAGTGTATTCTTGAAGGAATGGAAGGGACAGCAGGAGACAAACCAGGGGAGGGTGGTACCCTGCAGACCAAGACAGAGGGAATCTCAGGAGGCAGTGAGACTCACTAAGAGGCAAGATAAGAAGGGCCAAGGCCCGTCCTGTGAATTTAGCATCTGGGGATTCTAACCAGAGCAGAGTTGTTGCGGGGATGGAAAACAGCTCACGGAGGGTGGAGGCATCCACAGGAGGTGAGGAAATGGGAAGCATGTGTGAAGAATTCTTTTAAAAAACTTGGCTGGGAGGAGAGAAAAAGAGCTGGGGTGGTACTGAAGAGCAATGCTGAGTCCAGGCAGGTTTCTTTCAAGATGGAAGGGAATGAGATGAAAATGAGAAAGAGGGCTGAGAGCAGAGAAGGGAGAGGATAACCAGCTGGGGAGGCTGGGGTACAGGAGCTGGGCTCAGGGGAAAAGGGTGCTGTGTGCAGCCAGCGGAGACCTGCTGCACGGTGACTGGAGGGAGCAGTGAGCTGGGCCTGAGTGCAGACAAGCTGCGGGGAGGAGGGAGGGGGAAGACAAGGAGAGAGGGGAGGAGGGGGAGTGGGGTAGAGGGAGGAGGGAGAGGGGAGGAGGAAGAGGGGAAGAGGAGGAGGGGAGGAGAGGAGGGGAAGAGGGGAGGGGGGAGGACAAGAAGAGGGGAGGAGGGGGAACAGGGGGAGAGGGAGGAGGGAGAGGGGAGGAGGAAGAAGGGAAGAGAAAAGAGACGGGGAGGGGATGAGGGAGGGGAATTGTAGGCCTGACTGCATATCAACTGCATATCAGAGAGGAGGGCGCTGACTGGGGATAGTGGAGGAAACACAAAAACCCGGTCTCTTCTGGAAACGCAGACTGTAGGCTCACAGACATGGAGCTCCACACTGCAACTGGTATAAAACCAAAACACAACAAGTACACAGTGAGACTATTGTGTTCCCAGAGAAACCTCCTCAAGTACCGTCCCCATTGCTCCTCTGATGAAACCCCTTCAAGGCTCTGCACTGAATACATAGCAGAATAAGACCACTCTCTTGACAGGGGCGTTGAACACTAATGCAGACCCTATTCAAGACCTTTCACCTGACTTTCCCTCCTGCCTGCCCTGGTCCAGCCACTCCCCCTCTGCTCATCATGACCTTTGCTTCTGACTGGACCCCAGTCTCCCTCCAGCACTGCCTGCTGGAACTCACCCCTCTTTTAAGGCCGGGCACTAAAATCACTCTTTCCCTGAAACCTTCTTCCAAAAATGTCTCTCCCGCCTTTCTGCTTCCAGAATGCTCTGAAGATGTATACAGGACTCATAGAAGCTGTGATAAATTAAGAGTTATCCACATCTGTGCCTTCTTCCCCACTACGCAATAAGCTCTAAACGCAAGCCTACTCGTGTTGGAGGTGGTCCCTCCACCCCCTCCATGGAACCCACCCTGGTTGTGTTCACACACTTGACTTGGCATGGGGCCAGGCTTGAGGTGTGCTTTTTGCGACCACGGAAAGAACAAGAAGGCTTTTTGACCAGTAATAATGATTTATGCATTAAATTGAATATACCCTACGAGGTCTGTCTCTCTGGCTAGAAAAGCTTACTATAGGTTGGGTAGGCAATGCGCTGCAGATGAGATCTTGGGACCATAATATTAGGTCAGTCTATACGGCATTTTGGACCCTAATCAATTGATTTATTCATTGGCTCTTCTTCCTAAGTTTTCCTTGCTTGGCATCTTAAGAAACATTTTCCTTTCTGAAGTAGTTCATCATGAACTCCTACTTCTTCAGCTTCCGTAAAGCAATGCAGCAGAAGTACCAGCACCACACACACGCAGACTCTCTTCTGTTTGTTTCTAAGAGATTAATTACTGAAAACTTCCAATGTGAAAAGGCAAAACATAAACTGAGATTTTACTGTATACCTGGTGCTTTGGAGACTCTATCTGTTGGATCCTTCCTGCAGCACTCGGAGGTGAATGCTACTGTTCTCATTTATTTTTCCGATGAGAAAATGCTAACACAGGCAGAGGGGTTCAATGACTTACAGAGATCCTGTGTCCATTGAGTGCTGAGACCAGGACTCACAGCCCAGACTGCCTGACTCCAGAGTTCACGTTCCCACACCCCCCATTTCACAGCACATCACCAGGCGGTTCTACAGCCTGGAGAGAATACCCCTTGCCCTCTCCCCTAATGGCACACGCTCTCTGTGGCTTGGGACTTTGAACACCTGAGCTCTCGGTAGGCTGTGAGTCCAGTGGAAGGATGGAAGGAAGTTGGTGTCTGACTGGAGTTTCCATTTGCTTCTGAGAAACATCAAGGAAAAGCAGGAGATGGTTGAATCGGAGTGACTTAAAGCTAGCAGGTTATCAACTGCGGTGTGGACCCTTCGGTCGGCTTCTTCCTACCCTTTCTTGGTGAGCTCCAGGCTCCCCACCACCCACCATCCTTTGACCTCAATGGACAAGGATGGCTGAGGGTGGGCTCCTGGAGGGAGGGGCCAGGCAGGACCTCAGACTCCCCACCCCTTTGGTCTCCACACACCTTGAGATCTGCCCTCCATCCAATAAAACTTAGCTGAGCAGCGAGTCTCAGGCAGTGTCTCTGTCAGACATGGAGCTGTGTTCCTGCTTTGCTTAAACGTTTTCAGAAGCTTCCCAGGCCCGCCTCAGTGCCTGCCTAACTCACCATGTCGCCCTCTGGCTGACCCAGCCCCAGCCGCGTGGACAGGCTTGCAGTTCCCAGAGGCGCTGCATTCTCTGGTCTTTGCGCACAACCACCCGCTCTGGCGGGACGGGCTGCTTCTGTTGTCGGCCCAGTGAACTAGGCATGCTTCAAAATGTACTAAGATCTCTCAAGGCTCACCTTCTTGGTGAGGTCTTTCATGAATTACCACCCTGGAAGGATTAGACACGTGCCATGTCATCCTCAGAGGTGCTGAACAGGACAAACAAAAACTGGGACGGAACTGCCTTTTGCATCATTTTTGAGTTTCGAATCCCACAATGACTGAGGGTTCCAGGCATTTCTACCACACCCAGCATACAGTTCTCCATGCTTGTGCTAAGTCACTTCAGACGTGTACGACTCTTCGCGACCCCACGGACTGTAGCCCTCCAGGCTCGCGTGTCCATGGGATCCTCCAGGCAAGAATACTGGAGTGGGTAGCCATGCCCTCCTCCAGCGGACCTTCTGGAACCCCTATCTCTTGTGCCTCCTGCATTGGCAGGCGGGTTCTTTACTTGCTCCCAGTCAAATGAAACTGTTATATCCTGTTCAAAAAGATTCTCAAATCTAAGTCACCACACCCTATACCTGGATGCCCTTTTCCTCTGAACCGAATCATGGGAAATGGAGACGTGAGTTTATATCTGGGAACAAAGGGCTTTCAAAAGTTGCAGCTTTCACAACAGCCAGAGGGGTCAGTGGTACAGACATTACTGTTGTTACTTCCAGCTGAGCACCCAGGAGGGAGGGAGGTAACTGGCTGCTTGCTCTAAGCTGCCCAACTAGTTCGAAGCAGGGCCAGGATTAGAAGTAAGGTCTCTGGCTCTCAGTCGAGGATTTGTCTAATGCTCTGAACTCTGAAATCAGAGGTGGTCCCCTGCATCAGTGTCCTCAAAGGTACTCTCCACACGTATCCACCTGTTTATAACCAGGCCCTGGGGGACCAGTCACCTGAAAGGGTGACCCTATTCGATCAGGAGATTGTGGATATAGAATCGAAAGCCTTGTGTTTTGGTCCTGGTTGTCACCTGCCTTGTTTGATAAGGGCTGAGCTAAGGCATCACTGTCTTTGAGGCTGTTTCCTTCTCTGTAACATAGGAGTGACTCCTTCTATCAAGCCTGCCTCCCAGGGCTGTTGTGAGATCACACGAGACAATGGACAAGAAGGTTCTTCAACGTTACAATAGGCAGCATTCAAGAACTGTCTGCCTGCCAATGCAGGAGACATAAAGAGACATGGGTTTGATCCCTGGGTTGGGAAGACCCCCTGGAGGAGGACATGGCAACCCAACCCAGTATTCTTGCCTGGAGAATCCCATGGATAGAGGAGCCTGGCTGGCTTAGGTCCAAAGAGTCGGACATGACTGAAGTGACTTAGCACGCATGCAGTGAAAAGCACATACCCTATTCACGGTATGCTGTGACTTCTCCAGCCAAGTGCGTGAACTGCTGGCCCTCAGGAGAGCTGGGCATGTCCTTTTCTTTTGCTTTAGGGCCTCTGTTTCCTTGTCCTTTTGCTCTGGCTGGGCGCCAGCTCTCGTTTTCCTGAGCTGAGCCTGCAGAAGCAGCACCACGGTCCCCTGCCCCGTACCAGGACTACCCTGGTGGCAGCTGGCATCATGCTGGAGGCAAGGCAGAGGCAGTGTGCTCACATCTCTTTCTCCTCTGGTGTCTTTTGTCATTATTAACCCCCTTCCAAGACGCTGGTAGAAATCTAATTTCCTAAGGTCTCCACATTGTTTTTTGCATTTGTCTTTCCATATAAGGTTTCCTTCAAGGGAAAGGATACAAACCACATCTCACAATGAAGCCTGAGAGAGAGGTGTAAAGCTGGAGAAGGAAGGCCATGGATCTGAGCTATTGTGATGTGGATGCTAAACTACTGTCAGCCTGAGTGTCAAACCCTGGCATAACTCAGAACACCGAGCAGAGATGGGCTAAGATCTCAGAGAGGAACTGTGGGCAGTGTTTACGATGACCTGTCCACACGGTGGGGAGATATACCTGCTCTAAGAAAGAAATTTTGTCTCCTGGTCAGATCTGAGTGATCATCGTCTGTAGTTTGGCTCCAACATACTGGAATCTCTCTCTCTCTTTTTTAAATAAGGTTTGGTTTACAAAGCCAGGAAAGGATAAAATATTTAAAATTGGAGTGGAATCTAGAGAAATGATATAGATGATCTTTTTTGTAAAACAGAAATAGAGACACAGACATAGATAACAAACATATGGACACCAAGGGGCGTGGGATGAATTGGGAGATCGGGATTGACATATACACGCTACTGATACTATGTATAAAGTAGAGAACCCATGAGAACCACAGTATAGCACAGGGCTCTGCTTGATCTAAAAGGGAAGGAAATCCAAATAAGAGGGGATATATGTGTATGTATAGCTGATTGACTTTGTTGTACAGTAGGAACTAACAACACTGTAAAGCAACTGTATTTCATTAAAAATTATTAAAAAAAAATAAAATTGGTACTACTCTGGGAAGTCATGATAGACCTGAATTTCCTTAAAAAAAAAAAGAAACAAAATAGATACAATATAACAAACTCTAGTGAATATAATTTCATTTTTCTTTGATTCCTGAGTGGATAATGCAGGAAATTAGAAGTTCGAGGTCACTACTAAAAACATCAGTTGTCATTGTACTGGTGAAATACATAATGTGCCAGTTAATAACAGCTTTACAAAGTCACAGAAGATCAGACAATAGAGGTTTTACTGTAACTGGGTTCATGATGGTTGAAAGAAATCAATGCTTTTTCCAAAAAGGACTAAATCACTTCTAGGAAATAACTCATGCTCTGTGAGAATAGGGCAGGGTTTACAAGGAAGTGCTCGGTACTCCCTGGAAGAAAGGTGCTATATAATTGTAAATTGTTCATCCTGTGCCTGAGGTCCTATCCACCAAGCATCCAGCCTCTCCTTAAATGGAGTGGAAGATTTCTCCAGCCTTTCCTACATCCAAGGAACAACATGCAACTTGGATTCTTAAAAGAAGAACTCTTTTAAGGTCATGTTCAGAAGGACCCTTTGCTTACAGGAATTTGGGCTGGAGTTAGAGTTCTCAGCTCTGACTTGAAGAAAGAGAGGGAGGAGGTGGTGAAAGGAGGGAGGGAGAAGAGAGAGAGAGAGAGAGACAGAATCAGAGCCATACCACACACCACTTAGCCACCAAGGACAGAGTTTCTGCGCCATTTCATTAGAACATGAAACCTCTTCTGTTGGCTACGAGTCCACTGTGAGCCGAAAAGAAGTCAGTTCCCTTCCTTAGCATCTGGGGTCCCATCATTCTGAGTCATGGCCACATTAACTCTGCTACTGAAAAAGAGCCTGGCAGCACAGCCAAATCCACGGTCACAATGCGCAGCATCCCTAGGCAGGGGAGGTTCCTGCAAATGCAGGATTGTGGGGTGGGGTGACCTGGGGGTGGGCTGCCGAGAGAAGCAGGGAAGAAAGGAGGCTTTCTTTTTCAATACTGGCCACTTTCTCCGTAAAATTCAATTCTCCCCAATTGGGGGAGGATAGAGATTTCTGATTTCCTGTGTCTCTTCTAAAACAATGCATCCCACCCTCCCAGGAGGGCAGCTTAGCTGTGGCTGTGGGCTCTGGCTGGACAGACCTGGCCTGGCTGGGGAGCCGCTCAGCAAACAGAGGAGATTCACATGGGGCTTCCTGGGGCCTCGTGAACGTCAGGGAGCTCTGCCGCTCAATCGCGTGGCAGGAAATCGCTAAGCTCTGAGGATAAAGACCAGCTGGGGTCCCTGGGCAGCTTTAGGACTCATTTCTATCTCCCCTCGTGCTGGAGAAGCAGATTCCAAACTGCGTTCAGACACGATACGGTCTGCAGCAAGGAAGAAATGAAACCCTTTAAATCTTCAGCCCTTCTCGTGGTACCCTCCCCTGCTATTCTCGGGCTCACAGATGCCTTTTGTTATAGTCCTAGGGATGTGTACTTAAAAGAGAAACCGTGGTTTTCTAGCTGCCATGAAAGGATGCTGAGGTGGGTGGAAGAGACCTGCCTCCCAAAATCTGATGGTGGCCTATGTCAGGGAAACAGGGAAATTCACCAGAGACCGTATCCTCACCATAAAGCTCTCCCCAAAAGTGCCCAGACAAACATTGAATGTCCTTGATTGAGTGTGGAAAGAGGAGGGGAGTTAAAAGAGGTTGGCTGCATTGCTGGCTGTGACTGATGAGGGAGGTACCTAAGAATCATTTCCATGTCCTTCCTCAGGGGATCAGTGTAGAAAACTGGCAGTCTGCTTACTGTGATCAGGTCTGACAGCACACAGCCAAAATACTGCAAGAAATTAGAGGCTGAGGGGATCTCGGAGGGGATCATCACCAGCCTGCCAGTAATCAGGCAAGATCTGTGCCAGTTCACACGAGGAGTATGAATACTGTCCATTTCTCCAATGGGGGGACCAGCTATGAGAATGAACAAGGAAGTGATAAAAAGCATCCTGATCATGTGGAGAAAGGTTCTTGATGAACAAATACCTCACTCCAAATAAAACACTTTACAGTGGTACATAAATTTCAGGTAAAGCCAAGGCATGTGAACATTTTTACTGCCATGTGCATCTGATTTCACAGGGATGCTGTTAGACAAGGTCAGCCTTATGCAAAATTTGGAAGGAGGCAAACTCCATCTCACCTCCCCAGATCTCTGCCCTTTTCCTTCTGATGACAGCACAAGGTATCAATATCACGGAATGAGAAGCAGCACAGGCTTTAGATCAGGCAGCTCTGGTTTAAGTCCCAGCCCTGTCCCTGACTAGCCCATGACCTGAGCAGGACACTTTGTCTTGCTGCCGATGCAAAGAGCCAGCTCATTGGAAAAGACCCTGATGCTGGGAGAGATTGAAGGCAAAAGGAGAAAAGGGCAGCAGAAGATGAGATGGTTAGGTAGCATCATTGACTCAGTGGACATGAACTTCAGCAAATTCAGGGAGATAGGGGACTTCCATGGTGGCTCAGATGGTAAAGAATCTGCCTGCAATGCAGGATACCCAGGTTCGATCCTGGAGTCAGAAGATCCCCTGGAGAAGGGAATGGCAACCGACTCCAGTATTCTTGTGTGGGAAATCCCTTGAACAGAGGAGCCTGGTGGGCTACAGCCCACGGGGTGGCAAAAGAATTGGACACAACTTAGTAATTGAACAACAATAACAAGAAGTAGAATTCAACTCACAGGGACTGTTGGGAAAATTACACGTGTGAAAGTGCTTGGTCCCCAACAGGCCCTCAGAAATGTTGTCTTTCTTTTCTTCTTTCCTCCCTTCCCAAAATGTGTGTCTAATGATCTACACATTTCCTATCCATTAAAACATGCTTCCAGGAAGAGACCTAAAAATAATTAATGTTCTTGTGAAATGACCCCCAGCGCTTAATGAGCCATCTCCCCAGTCTATGGGCTTTTTAAAACAAAAATTCATGTTCAAGCGGTAAAATACTGAGTGTAGAAATTTAGGCACTAAAGTGAGGGCCAGAAAGTATTCTGAAGGCAGCAAGTCTTTTCTGGAAACTCCAAAACCAGACAGATAAGCTGATAACTCCAGGGGCAGGGTCACCATGGAATATTCCAAAAGACACTGCTTCTTGGAATTGTCATAAGTCTTTGCTAAACCATTTTTCCTTCTTCTATTGACCGCCAAGTGTTATATTTATGGTAACAGAGGATTTCTCATTCTTTAGTTAGATTCTAAATGAATCTCATAATCTAGATACCACCAGAGAGTGAAGTAAAAGCAGAAAAAGATCAGTTGAGGTTGAGATCCTGTTAAAAACAATATCTGGGCGATGATCAGAGTTGGCGAAGAAAAAAAACAACACATGCAGACCAATTATTTGCTGTACTACTCATGTAATACATGAAATTTTGTGTTAACAAATGTCACATGACAAAGAGTTTAAAGAACTTTCTAACAGATGGTGGTGTTTCAAAATGACAAGGCTGCCTGTGGGACATCCCACCCTCTGAGTCTCTAGGCAGTGAAGCTACAGGTGAGGAAAAAAAACCGGCAGGGGTAGACCAGATGACCGGGAATGTCCATCTAAGCCTAGGAATCCTACTCTTACAGTTATAAAAGCATTGGAAAAGAAAACAGTAAGTCTGAGTCTTCCAGAAGGTATAGGTTATTATTAAAGATGGACCCAATCCAGGATTAATTTGGAGGTTAATCCTAATCAGAAAGAGTAAAATCTGACACATGGATTTTGCTAATGGTGATAGTCATCATGTTTTAGATTGGCTCTTGCCAACTAGAACCTCAAGACACAACAGGTATTTCTGGTCAAGAGTGGCTAAGTCTTATACTAACACTTAAATTTTTAAAGAAACCATGGATCACGGCACACAGGTACTTGGTTCTGAGCTGCAGGGCCTCTGACAGAGATAGATATTCATGTCTGCACTCCCTCACCACCCCCCACACACCTATGCTCAGCTCCTTCTAGGTCTTCACAGATGCACTTAAATGATGAGTCTTCTGGGCTCTTTCTGGAATAAAGAAGTGTTTTTCCTCCTGGGTTTCCATTCAGGGGTTTTCTATTTGAAACATGGTGCTCTAGTGGCCCTCTCAACCCTTCTGTGAAGTCTCACTTTGGAACATCACAGTCCTGAAGGACTCAGGAGAAAAGGGGGTTGGGGTTCACAGCCAGGCTCAGGGTCAGCTCATAGACATCTTGAAGTCAACTGCTCTAACCACCCCCACCCCATCCCAAGCAGCCACCAAGATTAGGGCTTTATGGAGGGTGGGCGGGTGGGAATCTGGCTTCTTTATAGAATAACGGCCATCTGTAGATATTGATCCCTCCCAACCCAAAGGAGGATGCAGGAAGGAACTGAATTGAAGATAAGGAGCTGGGGCTACTCAATCAGCTATGTATGCATCTGTGGCTTCTCTGTTTTATTAAAAAAAAATTAAAAACAAAACAATGAAATTATAAAGATGCACACTAGGTCAAAACATATTGATGGCTTGGAAAGGACCCATTATTTTGGATTATCTGTATCATTTTCCTCTTCTTAGAATAGAAAATCAATAGTTGAGTATACACTTCTCCCATTTTACTTGTTTATTTTCATTCCTCCCCTCTTACATCTTTTCTCCTTGTCTTTCATGTCTCTCTGCGTTCTTTCTCATATTCATTTTGTGTTTTTCCTTCCCATTTCACAATGCTTTTTTCCTCCTCTTTATTCTTTCCTTCCTCCTTGCTGAACATTACATACCCCATCATCTCTTTACCTCCAGCCCCCATTCCTCCCACTTCTGTCATTACAAATAGGTCACCCAGGTATCCATGATTCCCTAAAGTCGCATTCCTCTACCCATCCTTCCTCTTCCAAGAGCTCCTTTATATTTCCTAGGTACCCTCTTGGGTTCCCTGATCCAATTCTAATGTATGGGGTTCTTTACAGGGAGGGCAGGGCCACTTCCCACATAAAATCAAACAATGCTTGGGACACCAGCATGGTGTCCTAGGATTCAACAAGTCTGATACTATCTACCCAGAGAGAACATCAGGTTTCACAGGTTGAGGGCTCAGTCTTACAGGACTGTGCCTCCCCCACAACTTAAGCCGCCGGTCACAAGTCCAGATTGTCAGCTGTGCTTCTAACCAATAAAGTATAAATCATAAAGTCCTGCCACCTTCTCCTTCCTAGGGTTTGATTAACATGCCATAGTGGCTCACAGAACTCAACAAAAATTTTACACACTAGATCACTGGTTTAGTATAAAAGGATGTAACTCAGGAAAAGCCAGATGGAAGAGGTGAAGAGAGCAAAGTCAGGGGAAAGGGCAGGAGCTCCATGCCCCCTCCCAGCACCTCCACGTGGTCACCGTCCCAGAACCCTCTCTGAACCCAGTCCTCTTGGATTTTTATGGAGACTTCCTTAAATAGGCATGATTGATTAAATCATTGGTCATGGATTATTGATTCAACCTTCAGCCCCTCTACAGAAAATACCCTCTATAGTCACTGGACTGGTTCCCCTGGCAGTCAACCTGAATCTTTAAGTGTCTCCAAAAGCCGCCTCATTAACATAACAAAAGACACCTGTGCCATGCTCAGTACTTAGGAAATTCCAAGGGTTTTAGGAACCCTGTGCCAGAAATAGGGACCAAATACTTATTGCTTATTATAAATTACAACATCACATCTACTCTCAGCTACCGTTTTCCTCTTAGTACTTTGTTGCCTGCTGTTATCCCCTTCAATGTATTTCTCTAGGTACCATGACAGGTACTTTTTCCTTCTTATTGCATCCCATGGGGGAAACGGGGGGTGGCGGGTGGGGGTGGGTGGATGGAGGTGGTGTGACCACAACTGTGGTGAAAAATATAAAATTCATGTTAAAGTGAGAGTTGCTTACATAGTAACAGTGGTTTGTGGGGCCCAATCCCATAGTTGAGATTTTTGGACTGAACTACATATGCCACTCTTGCTAACAAATGTTTGAAAACAATGAACTTTGATGACCGAAAAAAAAAATGGGTTTAGTCTGAAAATTCTAGAAAAGGCTTAGAGCTGTTCTTTTTCAAGTGAATTTCATGTTCCCCTTTCATAATCCTTTCCTTGATTTATGGGTGGGTGTATTGTTGATGATCATCAGGAAAGGCCGCTACAGGCTTGGAAAGAGAAAAAAATACATGCTCCTATTATTGGGTTGACCAAAAAGTTCATAAGATGTTACAGAAAAACTCAAACTTTTAAAAAAGAAAAAGAAAATATTTATTTGGCTGTGCCAGGTCTTTGTTGCGACATGTGGGATCTAGTTCCCTGACCAGGGATTGAACCCAGGCCCCTTGCATTGGGAACATGGAGTCTGATCCACTGGACCACCAGAGAAGTCCCTTGAATGAATTTTTTGGCTAATCCAATACTTCAGAATGTGCTAAGGTACCTCTGGTTCAGAAGTAACTCCTACTTTTGCAAAACTTCTTGGGGGCAAGAGTAACGGTGATTGGATATACCTGCCATTCTTCTGTTCCAAAAAGAAAATAAAATCTGTGAGTCCAATCAAACAGCCGTTACCCTAGTAACAAAAACACCCCTGGCCAGGTGCATCGTGGTTCCCTGGAAAGGTGGTTAGTTTACATAGATACATGGAGGTAAAGCCTCCCCCTCTTTAAATATGTGTTCCTGCCTGGCAGTGACTAAAACCCGAAGTGGGTTATTTGGTTAGTCTTTACATACGATTTTATTATGTGACTACTTTTTTTCTCTCTCATCCACCTTTCAACAGGCTCAGAAATGAAAAAAAAAACTTCCATTTCTGAGGTTTCACGCACAGCTGTCACCCTGATAGCTCGGGGCCCCACCTGCTCGTGACTAATGAGCCCTGCACACCCAGAGATCCTTGCCCGAGCCACCGCTTCCTAAGCGGAAGCCTGGCCACAGAAGCCTGGCCTCGCACGTGTTCACCGAAAACCCCTATGAATCTAGATTTTTCTTCACTCTACCAATTCTCCCTGCTACTACCCATTTCCGCAGGCGCTCCATAAAAAGTGATGCTCGGAATGCGATCTCAAAATCCACCTACTCTCCAGCGTGCATTTATTTTCTTTGAAATTCTTTAAGATCAAAATTAAGTAGATGCCTGTTTCTACTACAATTTACAACTGCAAGTAATTCGTACTGAGTTGTAAAAAGCCACACAGTTACAGCAGTTGCAAGAGAACCAGACTATTTAAAGACAAGTTTATAGCCTAAGCTTACCTGGAAATTTGCCGTTGGTGGGCCTCAGACTCTGCCTGCATCTTTAAAACCCAGAAAGAATTCTAAGCGACCAAGACCATTCACCCGTGTGACAATTCCGTGTGTTGACTTGACTGGGAAGGGACACTACCAAGGGACTATAAAAGTCACTGCTGTCTTCTAAGAATATTTAGCATATTCAGAAATGTCAGGTCTTGGGACTTCCCTGGTGGTCTGGTGGTTAAGCCTTCACCTTCCAATGCAGGTGGTTGTGGGTTCGATCCCTGGTCAGGGAGTTAAGATCCCATGTGCCTCACAGCCAGAAACCAAAAAACTACAGAACAGAAACAATATTGTAACAAATTCAATAAAGGTTTTAAAAATGGCCCACATCAAAAAATAAAAAAATCTAAAAAAAAAAAAGAAGAAAAGAAATGTCAGGTTTTGAGTGAAGGCTGATTCCTCTGCTCAAATGAAGAGCTCAAAGAGTTGAGCTCATTAGCTGCTTTGGTGCTGGCAGGATGAACACCATGTATGTGCACCGTGAAGTTCAGAGAACCAAAACTTGTCAATTTATCCCTGCACTGATAGGGCAGCTCAATGAACAATTCTTTAAAAGAGCAAATATATTACAATTCAAATAAAAATATACTAAAGCTTAAAAGCTCCCGGAGCTCTCCTCTTTAATATTTTCCTGTCTATTGTCTACGGTATTTAGCACCTTGTCATGAAACTTTTTTACATGGAAACCTGGAATGGCTGCTTCATTATCAAATGACACTGATTAATCCAAAGCTCCCAATCCACCCCTCTCCTACCCCTTCCCCTTGGCAACCACACGTCTGTTCTCTATGTCTCTGAGTCTGTTTCTGTTTTGCAGATAAGTTCATTTGTGATATTATTTTAGATACCACCTATAGGTGATATCATATGGTATTTGCCTTTCTCTTTAATTGGTAAGCTGCTTAATCTTCCTGCAGCATGTTCTGCAATATGACTGGAATACTGGAATACTATCAAACCTTTAACCTTTCCACCGTCTTCCAAGTCTACTTTCATCTGAGGTGTGGACAACAAAAACTTCCTTCCATTAGACTTTTAGGTCCCAGAACCATGACTTCCGATTATTTCTTCATACCTCTCACTTACTTGACTGCAAAGACTGCTCCCCAATTTGACATTTTGATTATACTGTTCTGCTGAGGGGCTACAGTGACTTGTCCCAAAAGACCATTGCAGCCCCTTAGCAGAACAGTAAATATTAATACACAATATCATTTTATGCTCATAACTCTATGAGGTAGAGTGTCTTGTTTACAAAAGAAGAACTGAGATTTTGTGAGGTCCAAGGTTACTCCAGAAACAGTCATGGCTGCTCATTGCTTTTAGGACAAAGACCAATATCCCTAATGTGACTTTGCCTCATTCTCCCTCACCATCTTTGCCCCTTGCAGTTCTATAACATGTTGCTCTGGTTTCCTGCAGCAAATTCACCAAATGTCAGTTGGCTGAGCTTTCTATTCCTTTAAGACCATATCTTCTTCTGGGCTCAGAGTTTAAACACACCTTGTTCTCCTTTCCAGAAATAATCTTGCCTTCTCTTGACCCAATTAACTCCTGCTAAGCTTTGAAATCTCTTCAGTGTATGTAAGAGACTAGGCCAAGTTTGCATGTTTTGTGTTTTCGAAGCCGCCAGGAGGGCCGCATGGATACACTTCCCCTGGAGTGTAACTCTGTCCCAGTCATACCTGTGTCTCTCCCTGCCCCTGGCCGAGGTCTCACTAAACCACAGCAGAGGAATAAAAAAGGTACAAACCCATGAAGAGACAGAATGGGAGATGCAGCGATGTCAATTAAGAGGAGTACACAAGATTTTAGAGAGTGAAAAACAGATGGACAATTGGTATCTCCTGGAGTAGGAAATGGCAACCCACTCCAGTATTCTTGCCTGGAAAATCCCAAGGACAGAGGAGCCTGGTGGGCTACAGTCCATGGGGTCACAAAGAGTCAGATGCGACTGAGTGACTGAGCATAATTGGTATCTGACTCAGTGGAGTGAGACAGTTGAACCCTACCTGCCTGCGGAGGGATATGACAGCAAGAAACAAGCTGGTTTTCCTTCCAGAACCCCCCAAACCTCGGACACTAGAGGTTCTAGGTGCTTCTGAAGACAGGAGGGCAAGGGGAGGCACTGGGGGTGTCTGCACTCCATTGCCCCACCCCCAGTCCAGAAGCTGCTCCTTTGGGGAGATGACAGAACACTGCTGGCTGGAACCAGGTTGAGTCAGAGGATGAGAAGGTCCAGGAGAAACGACAGGTAAGAACACAGGGGATTTTAGTGAGAATCCACATAATGACTGATAAAAGCTTAAGCTCCTCCCCAGCCAGGCTCCTTACAAGCCAGAAACCACAGGACTTCACTGGGGACAAATTCACTTGCCCCCAAAACTTCTGGAGCCTCCCATGAGACAGCCAGATTCCCATCCAACTGGACCCCAGTTGATCCCAAGCCCAATCTGTGCACAAAGAATTGCCAATCACCTTTTTGAATAGGCACCTAAAAGTCACCACCCAATTAAAAAAAAAAAGACAAATCAAGTGGTGAAAAGTGCTACAAAGGAAAACAGTATAGAGTAAAGAGGGCAGGGCATGAAGGCAGATACCATTTTGGATAAAGCTGTCAGAGAAGCTCCTCTAGGAGTTGATATTTGAGCAAAGACTACACCATGGGAATAACTGGAGGAACAGCCTTATAGGCAGACAGATGGCAAGTGCAAAGGCCCTGAGGTGGGAGCACAAGCAAGGTGGTCTAAGAAAAGCAAGACTAGTAGGGCTGGAGAGGACTGAGCAGAACAAAAGGTGATACAGGAGAGGGGAGCCTGGAGAGGCTCACAGGGTTTATCGGGTCCAGATCACACAGGGCCAGGTGGTTCACACTCGGAGTGTTTCTAGATGTAACTGGAAGCCAGTGGAGGTTTTGTAGCAGTGAAATGACACTACTTGGTTTCTGTTTTATAGCAGATTACTCTGCAGAAAATGGACTATGTGGCTGGTGTTCATTCTTGGGGAAGCCTGACTCTCCCTCACTACACACTGTTATGAGCAATATGAAGGAAGGGGCCATATTTGTCTAGGTCACCGATACACATCTAGCACCTCACAGGAGACGGCACTCACCCAGTAAATTATCTGTTCAAAGGATGATAGAACAGCAAAAGTAGAATTAAAATTAGTTCTGAGAATCCCAAGCTTGTGGTCCCTCTAACACACTAACTGGACTTTCAGAAAATATAAGGCTACCTAGCAGACAGTCCTATGGTACTTTAATACAATTTTGATGAAGCCCATGACATAATAATAATATCTTAGTCCAGTCTATAGCTATTATGACATCACTGCGATCTATTTTAAGGTAAGAGTACTTTGAAAATGGCAATTATTCTTCTGTAGACAAATTGTGCTAATTAGTGTTTATAATGACAGCTCTATTTATAACCTGTTCCAGTTAATCCCAGTCTACAATATGAACTCAAACATAAAACCAACAGTAAGTTATATTGCAAACAGGCCTTCTTTTTTCCCCAAGCGGCCCGGACTAATTTGTTATTTTGCATTTCCATATTTAAAACTTATTCTGAGGCATTTTTTAAAAAATGTTTTTCCTTGCCTTTAAGTATATGCAGTATCATTCATCAATGATAATTTACCACTTTGAAAATCAATACTCAATTCATGAGGACAGCTGATCCTTACAAATAAGGTGAAAACATCCACAATTTTTATGCATTTTACACTAAGTCCAAAACCTTGCTCCTTTTTTACCTTTATGATTCATTTATTCAGCAAACATGTACTGAGGCTATATGCCAAGAATGGAAAAATAGCATGTATACAAAGATAAACAATGGTCTCTGTCTTCTAGGAATCTAACAGGCAGACTTCTTATCAGCCAACAAATTTCTTCCTGGTTAATTATAATTTTTTTCATGCTTCCCTAATTTGCAAGAATGTAACCACAAAACCCCACCTATAAATAGTCCAGTTCATTGATTTATTCTGATGCTGGAATGATCATTTCCTATCAAGAAAGCAAGAAAGACCCCCAGCTTGTGGCAGAAGTTTGGGGAGGTGGGACTCAGAAGCTTCCACTGAATCTAGGACACTTTGGAAAGGAAGGCCACCGTAGCCCCTAATCAGGAAATAACACCTATTAAGAAACTTGTAGAGAAATGAACTTGGCTTGGGGCAAGTCAAGTGATTAAGAGACATTCTTCCAGTAACTGTCTCAGCAAATGGGAATAGCTAGAAAGAGGATGGGGGGTAAATTGTTTTTATTATATGACAAGGGCAGGGCAAGTGGTAATGAGGCTACAGGTCACCAGGGCAAATTCAGCCTAATTAGGAGACCAAGCTTTTAAACTATGAGCTGGGCTATGAGGTTCACCTACAGAAACCTACAGAATTCTCAACACTGGAGATATTCAGAGTTCAGTTTCACTCCAAGGCATGAGTTAGGAATAATTAACTTTGCCCAAATGATAACAAACAACAAAATAAAGCACCAGAGGTCCAGAGCAGGTCAAATGAACATAAAGCCTACTGGAGAACTTGGTGTTCAAGGCTGGTCGTCCTGCAGTACATACAGAAGACAATTTACACTTGGTGTTAAGAAAACCATGTCCATTCATAGTCAACTGTGTCTACCAATGACAAGGGTTAATTAAAATTCCCTGTCCATATGTGATGGCTGAAGTGTCTGTAGTACTCACGAACCCATAACATTGAAGAGTCATAGGGATGTATTTTAACATGATGAGAAAGAACCAGATTTAATATGATTAGGAAGAACCTCAAGACATGTTTCAGAGCCTCCTCAATGCTTCCAGACAGAAGGTCCCTGCAGACACCAGTCTCTTTAGAAATCTAGTCAGGGGACTTTCCTGGTGGTCCGGTGGCTAAGACTCTGTGCTCTGAATGCAGGGGGCCCAGGGTTCCATCCCTGGTCGGGAAATTAGATCCCACATGCTGCAACTAGGACCCAGTGCATCCAAATAAATATATATATATATATATGTGTGTGTGTGTGTATATATATATATATATGTGTGTGTGTGTGTATATATATATATATATATTTTTTTTTTTAAGAAATCTAAGCAGTCCATTTAACTGTGAGGTCTGATCTTCTAGGACAACTTGCTGATCACAAGTCTTTGCGTCGAGAAAATGCTGCCCGAGTGAGACTCTTGAGGCTTCTGTACACTTGTACTTTCTTGCCCTCTCAGTCTCTGAGGAAGCAGGGATGGGCCTTCCCAGCCTCCTGGGCAGCTGAAGTTTGGAGGTTTAAGTGGTTTGTGTTATCAGACTTCTGCAGTGTCCTCACCAACAGGAAGTTTCCGCAGAGTTTCCATCACCGGAAATTTCCTGTGAGGAAGCCCTTACTGCACAAACAAAGAGGTCCTCAGCACCCCTACCCGCCCCCCAGCAGAACCTGCAGACGCGGCCAAGGCAGAGTGGGCAGACAGGGGTGGGTGTGAACAGGAGCTGAGGGGCAGGGGCAGACAGCATGGGAAGAAATGAAGGGGAACAAAGAAGCCCTTTTACTTCCTTTGGCCTGGAGTTTGTCAGAACATTGCTTACTAACTGGTGCATATTCACTTTCACCTCTTGGCCTGACCACACTGAACTTGGAGAGAAAAGACGTAAGGAGAGTGAAAGGTCTGCTGGTCAACCTCCACCCTTAACCTCCAAGTCTGTTTCCCCCAACTGTACAACAAGGGAGGATTGTGATGATTAAATGAGATAGTTAAATCCATACATTAACATTGGTGAACTATAGGTAGTTCATGCTTGCGTGCTAAGTTGCTTCAGTTGTGTTTGACTCTCTGCAACCTTATGGACTGTTGTCCACCAGGCTCCTCTGTCCATGGGATTCTCCAGCTAAGAATATTAGAGTGGGTTGCGGTGCCCTCCTCCAAGGGATCCTCCTGACCAGAGATTGAACCCACATCTCTTATGTCTACCTACAGTGGCAGGCAGGTTCTTTACCTCTAGCGCCACCTGGGAAGCCATAGGTGGTTTAGTGGTAAAGAATCTGCCTGCAATGCAGGAGACTCAGGCAGGAGGCAGGGGTTTGATTCCTGGGTTGGGAAGATACCCTGGGGAAAGAAAATGGAAACACACTCCAATATTCTTGCCTGGAAAATCCCAATCCATGGGGTCACAAAACAGCCAAACAAAACTGGGCGACTAAACAAGAACAAGAACAAAAGTATCATATAAATGTAAAATAGGACTAGCCTTGTGGCTCAGCTGGTAAAGAATCTGCCTGCAGCGTGGGATACCTGGGTTCGATCCCTGGGTTGATAAGATCCCCTGGAGAAGGGAACAGCTACGCACTCCAGTATTCTGGCCTGGAGAATTCCATGAATTCTATAGTCCATGTGGTTGTAAAGAGTTGGACACGACTGAGTGACTTTCACTTCACTTCTTCACTTTATCATAACAGTATCTTCACTACAGCAAATGCCAGGATGACAGTGTGTTACCTGAAGAATAGCTTGGTTTCTCCCTGGGATGACCGTTCTGTTTCCCAGTCTCTGTCAAGACGCTTGGAATGAATCAGAGCACCAGCTGCAGTAAGGGAGCACTTTGTCTACACACCTGGATGTTTGGGGGGAGGCATCAAGAGTTCTTAAACAGCTTTTATTTTCCCAACTGTAAGGAACGTCTTCAAAATGTAGGAAACCGGCCTGAATGCTCTAGGCCATAGTCAGAGAGCAGCCTCCTGAACGAAGTCAGATAACTTTGGGAAAAAAAAAAAATTGCCTTTTTTCTTCTAAAGGCCAAGGTCAGAGTTTTAAAAAGAAAGGTCAGTTGAGAGGTCTATGTTGGTCTCTTCCAGTGAATTCGTGTTTCTCTGTTCACATATTTGCCATTCTCATGCAGGGAGTCTCCTCAGAATAATGTAAAACAAAATCACTTGTCCCCCATGATGAGGACAACTTTTTAGTGAACACAGCTCATTCTTTGTCTCATCTGGATTTTTAACTTCTATTTTTAAAATCATGATATATTGATACTTGTGGGCTTCCCTGGTGGCGCAGTGATAAAAAACCTGCCTGCCAATGCATGAGATGTAAGAGACATGGGTTCGATCTTCCTTTGGGGTGGGAAGATCCCCTGGAGGAGGGCATGGCAACCCACTCCAGTACTCTTGCCTGGGGAATCCCATGGACAGAGGAGCCTGGCGGGCTACAGTCCAGGGGGTCACAAAGAGTTGGACATGACTGAGCACATATTGATACTTATACTACTTGAAGGGGTAGACCCCACACTCAGACAATGTTTGCCACACAATACTCTGGCTTTTTAAAATTCTTTCTGGTGGACCTCTGGCCACATAACCTTGAAGAAAATTTAAAAACTGGAACCTCACGTTTCAAGATAATTCTGCAGGTTCATTCTCTCAAGGGTCAATACCACTGTCTTTTGTTTACTGACCTGTTGCAAAAACAGGCCTGCATTTCAAGTTTCTAGACTACAAAGAGGGGAATCCCCCCGCCCATGAGAGAGAGAGAGAAAAAAAAAAAAAGAAAATGCAACTTTTGAAGAAAGGAGGCCATGAAAACAGAGACTAAACATGTGACAGTGGAGCCCGTAGGTCAAATAACAAAAAAGAATACAGTCCGTCACCAGAGCACACAGACACATATTTTTAATAACAACAAATGATGTTCAGCCTGGTTGGTATGTGTTGGTACGGACTGTACGATATTATCACGAGTCTTTTGTTTCAGCCCCATCGTGAAGGCCTCCCTGGAGCCTCCCCTTAAAATCAAGTGGGTTCCACTTCACAAGCCTTTACTGAGCACCAACCATGAGGCAGACGTGGCCCCTGTCCCTCAGGAAGTCACTTTCTAGCAGGTGATGTGGACACGGTGCTGAGTAGCACACAGCAGTGATTCCTCTCCAGGGACCAGCCCTGGAGAGGACAGGGGCTCTGCCCATCAGGAGAGAGGGAGAGGGATGGATGGTGAGGCAGATGATGCACAAGAGGCCAAGGTCCTGCTACGTGACCCAGAACATGGCGTGGACCAGTCGTCAGTCCTTAGCTGCTCACTCCCCTTCCCCAGCCCAGCTGAAACTCCCCAAGGACAGAAGCTGCCACCAGGCTGTGACTGGTTCTGAAACCCAAACAGCCCTGCAGGTTCAGAGATGGACTCCCCACAGCGGTGAGCGGAGGCTGTAAAGAAATAACAGGTACTTGGATGCAAAGCAGAAGCTCTAGGACAAATTTCCTTCAATGCAAATCACCGGAGCTAAGCCTCAAAGCCTTCCCTCTGACTCAGGCCAGAACCACACCTCAGTGACTTCCAATTTGTACCGATGAGAGACTTGCGGGAAAGATCCATCTAACTCTCTCAGCCTCTGCCTTGGGTTCAGCACTTTTCTGTCCATGATTTAACTCTCACCCCGATTTTGAGAGGGGAATTTTTTTTTTTTAATCCCCCAGGTTAGACAAAGAAACTGCCCAGAAGAGAGATAAAGTGACTTTCCCTTCGTAAGTTGGGGCTTAGAAAGCTAGTCATGGCCCTACTGGCCTTGACAAGGCCTGCCACCGACCTCCTAGCCAAAGGCTTCCCAGAAGTTTCCCAGCCGGGTGGGGCAGGGGCAGGGGGTGATGTCCAGCTCTACTGGGCAGACCACTCAGGGGCTGAGAAGTGTAGCCATGAGGCATTCCTCAGAACTTCATACTTGACTGACCCGACCAAAATGCAGGGTTCTCCTGTTGGTTTTGGTCACGCTTATCAGCTGCATTTATCACTCTTGTCTTTCATTATAATCCATAACAGCTCATGTTTTCTGAGTCAAATAGAAATAAATCAAACACCCAAATGTCTACTCTCTTTTGTATCTGGGAAACAAGCACACCCGCTCCAAGGCTTGGGTACCAGTAGCCGTGAGGGAGCCCTGAGGCTGATGAGGGGATTCCAACTCGTTGGGGGTGTTCAAGAGGAGGTAGGCACTTCATGCAGGCTCACCAGGCATGGGGTGGGGGACAGGAGGACACACACGGACAATGGGACACTGCTTGTTTGGGAAAACCCTAAGGAAGTGTCTGGAATGCTGCGAAAGATGGGAGGCAATGAAGCAGTTCTCTTGGCAAGTTTTAAAGCTGTATTAGCCCATTCTCTCCTCAACCTACATGGATAAAAATGTCTGTGGGTAGCTGTCTCCTCTTCTTCCTCTCCCTTCCCCCTCCTGCCTTTAGTTAATTGCAGCTGTGGTCAAGGGCCTGCAGCCAAAAGTCCCACAATGCACTCCTCCACAGGAAGTTCCCAAGATCTCTTCCTGAACAGGAAATTTCCTGTGGTCCAACAGACATTCCTCTCAGCGTTTATCACTCACATACATTTGTTTTGGCAGATACTGGGTCTTGGGTAAGAACAACAAGAAACGGTTGGAGGAAAAGCTACCTCGGGCAAAAAAAAAAAAAAAAAATTGAAAAAGAAAAAGCAGTTATTGTCAGGAGAAGAAAGTGTGACTGAATTAACTCCCATCTCAAAGGAAAATAAATAACTTGCAAAATGGATTCAAGAGATCTGAAATGTGTGAGAATGTAAATACCACTCCCATGGCTATGTAACATGTGAATTTTAATTTGTAACTCACAGTGAAGACAGACTGGCTTTCTGGGGGTGGGGGGGTGCAGTGGCAGGGACCAACTTTAAAGCACTTTGAAAAATTTCACTTGGGGAAAATTTTGGTCCTGATAATTAGCATGGCTACAAAGTGATTTAGATTTCAAACACTTTTACAGCTTCCTTACTTATATGCCCTGTGCCTGCTCAGTCACTCCAGTCGTGTCCAACTCTTAGCGACGCTATGGACTGTAGCCCACCAGTCTCCTCTGTTCATGGGATTCTCCAGGCAAGAATACTGGAGTAGGTTGCCATGTCCTCCTCCAGGGGATCTTCCCAACAAAGGGATTGAACCCATGTCTCCTGCATCTCCTGACTTGCAGGCAGGTTCTTTACGCATTGAGCCACCTGGGAAGCCCTACCAATTATGCCCTAATAGAATGTATTTCCTCATTTCAGAATCCTTCCTATCTCCCGCCACTTCTAAGGCCTCAGTCTACACTTCTCTGAGTGTCTCACAAACCAGTTATTTCATCTGTCTTTCTTCTCTGTAGCTGAGTCCACAGTTTGGGAAGCTACAATAGGCAGTAAGAGAAAAATGTGAGTACTTATGAATTACCAGCATCATTTTCCCTCCTAACTGGTGTTTCTGACTCCTGTCTTACCATACATCATTCTTCACATAATTCCCAAGGTATTTTTTCTAAATACGAAAAAGGAGCATGTCACTTCCTTTACTAAAGTCCTTCAAGGACACCCACAGGTTTGGGGGTAAAATTTAATTCCTCCACTAAGCATGCCAGGCCCTTTCGGCCTACTTTCCCAGTCTTATTTTACTAGCATGCATCATTTCTTTTTGTCTTCCTAGACCCATCTTGACCTTGACGTTCCTTCATTTGTTGCTGTTGTTCAGTTGCTAAGTTGTGCCTGACTCTGTGACCCCATGGACGGCAGCATGCAGTCCTCCTCTGTCCTTCACTATCTCACGGAGTTTGTTCAAATTCAAGTCTGTAGAGTCGGTGATGCCATCCTCTGCCATCTCATCCTCTGCTGCCCCCTTCTCCTGCCATCAATCCTTCCCAGCATCAGGGTCTTTTCCAGTGAGTCAGTTCTTCACATCAGGTGGCCAAAGTACTGGAGCTTCAGCTTCAGCATCAGTCCTTCCAATGAATATTCAGGACTGATTTCCTTTAGGATGGACTGGTTTGATCTCCTTGTAGTCCAAGGGACTCTCAAGAGTCTTCTTCAGCACCACAGTTCAAAAGCATCAATTCTTCAGCGCTCAAGCATCTTTATGGTCCAACTCTCACATCTGAACATGACTACTGGAGAAACCAGTCCTTCATGATCCCACCTTAAACACTTTCTCCTTCCCTAAGGCACTTGCTTCTTCTCTGTGAATCAATGACAAGAACTGCATCCCTGACCACCCTATATTCTAATTTGCTGGTTAGCTATCTGCCTTCCACAGAGGCAAGGTCTTTGAGGGCAAGAACCATCTTATTTGCTTTTGGAATCACAGTACAAAGGACTGTGCCTAACACATAATAGTTGATAGGTATTTGTTAGAAAGATAGTCTGAAGGGTAAAGATACTCTTTTGTGTGGTAAGAAAAGTTAGGGGAATATCCTTTTGTTTCTACTATAAATAAACAAATAAACAGGCCACACAAAGCTATCTTGCTGCTGGTGCTGCTAAGTCACTTCAGTCATGTCTGACTCTGTGTGACCTCACAGATGGCAGCCCACCAGGCTCCTCCGTCCCTGGGATTCTTCAGACAAGAATACTGGAGTGGGTTGCCATTTCCTTCTCCAAAGCTATCTTGTGTCATAAGCATTCAAGCAATCTTGTATTTTAGTCTATGAAACCCACAGAACTGAAATCCTTTCCCTCAGGTCATGCAGTCTTGGGATGTCCATTTTCTCCTGCATGTAACATCAGCCCTATTTGTTTTACTTGGGTTTTAGCTATAGTGGGATGCCTGGTGGTCTGCCCTTATGACCCTCTAACCTTTCCTGCTGGGCTTACTTAACCCCTTTCTCTATAAGTTCAGCCTTACCCAGATTCTAGGCCCAAACCTGTGCTTTATCAAAAACAAACAAAAAAACACCTTCTAGGGGGTCAGGGTAATATAAGGGTAGCAGTATACTGTTGGGTACAAAATAAGCTCCAAGGATATAATATACAATGTGAGGGATACACATTAACTGCTATCTGCTTCTGGAGCCATGTTTCCAAAGTTAACGCTAGACCCCAGATCCCAACTACCAACAGCTGGCTTGCCTACCACGCTCACTAATGACAGTCCCAACTTTCCTCCCATGGTCTGATACTGAAACTTTCCCAATTTCCCTGACTCTGCGGGCACAGCTGAGGTCTGGAAACTGAATTTCTGAAACAGAACAATCTTTCATTTCTACACTTCCAGTGCCTAGACTAGTGCTAGGCGTTTGTATGGCTAAAAATACTAGTATCTGAAAGAATGAACCGGCTCTCAAAAACAGCCCAGTGTACGGCACGAGTTGGATTTGCCGGAAACATCACAGTGGAAGACCAACAAATGATGTCCAGGTTCTTACAGGAGAGAGAGGATCTTCCACTGAAGAAAGGACGTCTAAATGCTTCTCAAGAAGGAGGAGGACTTCCCTGGTGGTCCAGTGGATAAGCATTCACCTTACAATGCAGGGGACATGGGTTTGATCCCTGGTTGGGAAATTAAGATCCCACATGCTGTGGAGCAACTAAGCCTGCACGCTGCAACTACTGAGCCTTTGTACCACAATTAGAGTCCATGCACCACAGTGAAAGATTCCACATGATGCTACGAAGATCTTGTGTGCCACAACTAAGAGCCGATGTAGACAAATAAATAAATATCTTATAAAAAGAAGGCGATAAAGCCCTCCTTTAAGGAATTATCCCACAGCGCTGTTCAATTCCTTAAAATGAAAGAGATGAAGGAAGCTTGTAGAGAGAAAGCCTGTCAATGCACAGCCTCAGTGTCCTTGGTGGGTTCCAGGCACCGACAATACATAGCTAGTGCTCTGTTTCAATGCTAAGTGATGCAACTCTGTGAATACACTAAAAGCCACTGAACTCTAAATAGGTGAACTGTATGGTCTGTTGATAAAGTGGTTATAACAGAGTAAGCCCACCACATGTGTCTAACTGTAGGTCTCCAGCCCCATCAGCCTTGACTGTGGACATCTCCACCATGTCTTACACACGGTGCATCTCAGTTACCCCACATTAGGGATCAAATCCACGGGCAAATACTTTTTCTTAATCTAAACACTTATTTATGGGATCCCTATTGGCTTCATTAGTGAAAGTCGCTCAGTTGTGTCCAACTCTTTGTGACCCCATGGACTATACAGCCCATGGAATTCTCCAGGCCAGAATACTGGACTGGGTAGCTGTTCCCTTCTCCAGGGGATCTTCCCAACCCAGGGATCAAACCCAGGTCTCCCGCATTGGAAGCGGATTCTTTACCAGCTGAGCCACCCAGGAAGCCCTTCATTAGGGGATGTACCAAAAATGGCGTTTACTGAGTCAGACAAATTAATAAACTGGACCTGATTTTACTCTCTTATTAAACATGGGAAAAAATAGTAAGTGATGGATAAGAATTGGCGCCACCTTTAAGACAATCCAGACCTTTAATGCCTGTGGTCACTCTGGGAGAGCTACAACAGTTGTTTCCACTCTTTTATTCCTACCCTACCAGGCAGGGAATCAGAAGATATGGGTTGATATTCTCACTCTGCTACTTACTAGCTCAAAGACCCCAGACGAGTCATCTATCCTGTTCACCAAGACTCAGTTTCCCCATCTGTAGGCTACGGGTAACACCAACCAGCTTCTGGGTTGTTGTGAGGGCTAAGGAAAATGACAAATGTCATGGGGCTGGTATGTAACACTGTGAAGATGAACCACAACAGGTGAATGTGAATCGTGGCCAAAGAGGAGAAGATGATTTATTCAATGTGCTTTTCTCCTTTCCTTCATGCTCTGGGCAGAAAAGCCTCAAACTCAATCTACCCTCTTGCCTCCAATGTATCACAAGTAGTCCTTTTCGTGTGAATTTCATTTGCAACATCTTCCTTCTATACAGGTCAGTAGTTGAACTGGAGGCTGGGATGTCTGCATTTTATTTGTGTAAAGAGGAGTCTTCATTCAGAGACAAAGGGGAAAAAATCTGAAGAATGTGGTCAAGGTCATCTGAACATCCCCAGTTGAAAGGAGGGATTTGCTGTGGACGCTCAGATCAAGTTCACTGTGTTATCTTCCTAGGCTTTCTGAATTTGAGCTAACAGATAAGGGTTGGGGCCTCTTTGCCTCTTGGCCAGCAATCATTGGGTCCTCACTATAGGCCAGGCACTGTACTCAGTGAATGTCTTTAGGAAGTCCACTCTGTATAACCTGCAGTGGCTCTCAGCTGTAACTCAAGATGTTCCACTTTGGCTCCAAGACTTCCCATGTGGTGGCCTGATTTCCCTGGACAGTGTCCCTCCTCCATGAGTCACTACCAAGGCCAGAACAGCTGGTGTTCTGCTGCTAACAGGGCTCTAGTTCCAAGGACGGGGAATTGCAGGCAAGAAGTTTCGTAAGGCAGGTCATGCCCTGGGGCACCCTGTCCACCAATGGACAGACAGAGCTCTTGGACATTAACTTCAGGGTCCCCTCCAATTTTATCCATGTTTAAATTTTTCTTTTAAATATATTCTGCTTTAATTGCTCTTGCTTTGTTTTTACAAGTATTACACTCTGAGGTTCAATTTGAAGGAAGCAGTCGTAGAGATTAAAGAAAAAAATAGCATCAATGCAACTTGCATCCAATGACACACCCACATGCACGCACACTAATTTACTCTAGACAACTCATGAACACAGAACCTCGGACAATGGAAGGCAAATAACATAGTATTTATGCCATTTTCTAGAGGAGTGCCATGAACACTAATGAAAGATTGCCTTGGTCCATTCAATGTCACAAAACACGTTAAGATGTGTAAGATGATTAAGTTTTGTGGGTAGTTACAATGAACATAGATAGTGTGGTTCTTTCCTTTGAAGTATTTACTCCCAAATGGGAGAGAGAAAACAAACAAATGCAAGCATCAATAGCCAATACCACTGACATCTGCATGGGGAGATAACAGGTACCATTTGTCTCTGGGAACCACCAAGGAAAATAATGGCTCTCTCCTGCCAACATTCAGACTCCTAATGAAACTGATGCCCACAAATCTGTGATGACTGTTTTATTCTGCACAGCTCCAACAAAGGGGCAACAGTTTTGCATAAGGCTAAAATGATCTTGAGAGATTAAACACATAGGTGCAATGAAATCCACAGGTATGAGAGTCAGGTGCCATGAGCAACGCTGACCTCTCTACTCACTGAGTATCTCTCCTTCGATTCCACAGCTAGCACTGGGAGGCTATTTTTAATCTCTGAGGCTTTAGACAGCTGAGTCTGGTTAGAATAAGATATCTAAGCACGCAGGCATCAGCGACGCACAAAACACCCAGAGCTCACACTATAAAACTTGCTTGTACCCACGCAGCAGAGAAAAGAACGTGTTCCCGGAGTCCCTGGACCAGAATGGTCAAAATTGTCCTGAGGGTCAGACAGGGGCTGGCTTTATAGGCAGCATCTCCCCTATCTTTGAGCTCAGCCAGTATGTAGGTCCCACAGCTATTTTAAGTGCACCTTGGAGCTACTTCTACCAGCACACCCACACTTAGGTCTAGGATGGAGAGAGAGAAAGAGGGGCGGAGGGAGGGAAGGAGGCTGACTGATCGACTGGGCTTTACTGCTCCTTCCCCGGACTTCCGTGGACTCCCATTGTGCTTCTAAGAAAGCAGGATTCAGCGGGCGTCAGTGCTGTGGGCTATATTTATCCCCATCCAGCTGCCCAGTTGCTGAGCTTTTCACAATTACAAACAGCGGGAGAACAAGACGCCTTCCAGAGGGACCGTTTTCTCATGGTATTTATTCTAGATCTCTCTGGGATGATCTCAGCAGTCATATCTTTTTGATAAAGGCAAAAAAGAAAAGGGGAGAAGGAAAAACCCAGAGGTAGTGGGCACAGTTCTCTGGTGCAAAAGAGGGTTATTTCTTCTAGACACAAAAGGAGGATGGTACCTTCCTCGCTGGGCTTTCTTTACCATGCAGCCAGGTTGATACCTGGGAAATCGACCAAAGCGTCATACAGCACTGCACAAGGTAACTGCAAGTTGAGGTAGCTACACATCCCTGGCTTTCTTTCCCACCTTCCAAGAGGCAAACCGGAGCAGAAGGTATTAACAGAGGCAGGGAGGTATGCTGCTGGCTTTGGAATCCGACTTAGACTGAATCCTGGCTGCCACTGTCCATCTGTGTGACCTTGAGTAATGTCCTCGAGTTTTCTGAGGTCACCTGTTCTAAGAGTCCCTTAAGAGAGTAACTGTTGGTTTTTATGAGATGACATGCAGAAGGAAGAGTGGGCATCCAGTGGCTTCCTTTGAGTTTTTCTAAAACACTTTCTACAGCCCTGCCCAGCCTAGTCTGGAGCATAATGTCGTCTGGACCAGGCACCTGGAGTGCGCAGCCCAAGGAAGTCCAGCAAACTAGGTCTAATGGACCTAGAGATTGTTATACTGAGTGAAATAAGTCAAACAGAGAAGGAGAAATATCATATGACATCTCTTATGTGTGGAATCTAAAAATGAAATGACACTAATGAACTTATTTACAAAAAGAAAGAGACTCTCAGACTTGAGAACTAACATGGTTGCCAGGGGGGAAGGATGAGGGAAAGGGATAGTTAGGGGGTTTGGGATGGACATGTACACACTGCTGTATTTAAAATGGATAACCAACAAGGACCTTCTGTATAGAAGGTCTGTATAGAATTCTGCTCTATGTTATGTGACTGCCTGGATGGGAGGGGAGTCTGGGGGAGAATGGGTACATGGACATGTATGGCTGAGTCCCTTTTTTGTTCACCTGAAGCTATCATAACGTTAATTAGCTAAACACCAATAGAAAATTAAAAGCTTAATAAAATTCAATAAATTAAAGGTTCCAACAAGTGAGTGGATGTACAATGCTCAGGGCAATGCCTGGCACATAGCCAGCATGGAGTGTTTGCTATTATTATTTCACCCACTAAAAGCTCTGATATTATTCTCTACTGTTCCAAGACTAGAATACAGAATTTCAAAATACTTTTAAAAAAATAGATTTTAAAGGATTATTCCTTAGATTCAAACGTTAAAATTTTTACAGCCTAAAGTATTAGCAGATGTGAACTTGGTTATTCTTTTATAGTACATCCCCCTACCCCACCAACTAGGATTTTTACCAGTTATACTATAATCATATAACATACAATTCTATCATTCTATTTCCTATTCTATAAATTATTCTTCCAACACTGACTGCTTTTGTTAAACAAAGGGTCACTATTAATTCTCAAATAAAATAACTGTTTAGAGCTTTCTGAGTCACTTAGACGGAAATAAAACCTAATGCTTTTTAATTTCCTTCCTATTCTCTCCCTTTGCTGCAAATAAGGGTTATCGGGTCTTACAGTGGATGAATGAAAATTGAACCCCATTAGCAGATGAGACCTGAATCTGAACAAGGATTAATTTAAATGCAATCCATCAGAATCACATGGCTCCCATTCAGGAGTGTGGATTGTCTAAAGTAAGTGCTTAGCTGACTCTGGCCAACACTTCCAGACTATCTGTCACTGTGCGAGCAGGAATAAAGGCATGCCTATCCACATGAACCTCCTCTAACTCTCTCCAGGTAAAACCTGATTTGAACAAAGGGACAAAACAGCATAAAGAAAGAGAGCAACACATTATCTAAATGCTCTGTACCGGGGCTTCCCTGGTGGTCCAGTGGTTAACACTCAGCACTTCCACTGAAGGGGGTGCATGTTCAATCCCTGGTAGGGGAACTAAGATCCCTCATGCAACATAGAGCAGTCCCCCCAAAAAAAAATACAATAAAAATAAATAAATGCTATGAACAGAAAGAGGGTCAAGCAATCTTCAGTTTCCAAGCTTTGTGTGCATGTATTTACTATGTGTTGTCTATATGTGTGTGTGTGTATGTATGTATATAAATATATAATATATATAAAAATATATAAATATAAAATACATTTTGTTTTGTATATGTACTTTGTTCCTCATCTCAGCTCTCAGAACTGACTCCTTTGCTATCTTCTTGAACTACCCTCCACATGATAAGTGCCATCAATGATGCACTGACATCTTCTTTCCTCCAAAGGGGTCCGTGAAATGTCTTACTTATCTCTTCCCCCCAAAGTCGGAGTTCTAACTTGTTATGTGCTTGGAATCCACACCCGAAGATTCTAATCAAGTAGGTCCGAGGTGGAAAATGGAATCTTTTTAAAAAGATCATCAGGTAACTCTGTTGTGCACCTGGACCTGAGCACCCTTGGTTTAAGTACTGGGAAACGTAGAAGTATGAATAAGTATGAAAATAACAGTAGAAATTAACACTGACATGGTGCTATGTGGTAGTCATGGTACTAAGAGCTTTACAGATGCTAACTAGTCTATGATTAATTTGTATATTGATTTCTTAATTGAATTAAAAGGTGCTGGTGTAAAAACAGAAAAAAATTGAACTAACTGGGTTTTATCTAAATTATTCCTTTGAATTGTAGACCCAAAACAACTGGAAAAAGAAGAACAAAAAACCCCCAAAGTTAGTAGAAGGAAAGAAATCGTAAAGGTCAGAGCAGAAATAAACAAAAAAGAAATGAAGGAAACAATAGTAAAGATTAATGAAACTAAAACCTGGTTCTTTGAGAAAATAAAAAAAATTGACAAACCATTAGCCAGACTCATCAAGGGAAAAAGGAAGAAGAATCAAATTGCCAAAACTAGAAATGAAGAAGGAGAGGTTACAATAGACAATGTAGAAATATAAAGGATCATGAGAGACAGTTATGAGCAAGTATATGCCAATAAAATGGACAACCTGGAAGAGATGGACAGAGTCTCAGATTATTCCTTTGATTTCTTATAACAAAGGAGATGAAACAATTTGTTTCCATTCACTGGACCATAGGAACACAAAGAGACAACTACCTGCCCCTTAAGGAACAACTTACAAAAAATTATACACAAGTAACATTTGTGATACAAGTTGAACCTGTTAAGGTTTGAAAAAAATATTGATAGTAATAATAATTTCAACTGACAGTGAAGTTTCTTCCTGAGAAGGTTTAGGTTGACATATACAAGAAAACATATATTTTAGATAATCTCCCTATGGCAGAGAGATTGTCAGAGTTTATCAGAGTTTGAAGAAGTTAATTTTAGCTCTACTCTCTTTCCCCAGACTCCTCTAAAACAATGGCAAAGAGATTTTTAAGAAGGCACAAAGACAAAGACATCAGGAAGAGGAGATGAGAGGAAGAAATTACAGGGGAAAGGGTGGAGAATAAAACAGAAAAACAAGCCAGAAACTTGAAAGCTGATGAACCAATGGTAATTTACTTGGAAGAGCCGGGAAGGCAGAAGTATACACTCATAGAAGGGAAAGCTATGAAGTAGTTCGATGCAGAGGGCAGCACCCTGGAACTAGTGGCGTGGGTTACATCTGAAATCCTGGACCATTGTATTACTGCACCTCCCCTACCCTGGCAGGAGATTACAAGTTCATGCACTACAGTCAGTAAAGTACAATACATCCAAAAGAGTTGACACCAAAATGACTAAGTGGAATTAACTGAACATTTATACATGGAGGAGTAAAAGAATGTGTGTACATTGACCATTGAGACCTCCCGACCCCTTCTCCCACTGCACTCCCAGGACGTCGGCAGCTGGACTTACATGGTCTCTAGGATGGTTCCTGAAGCATCATTCATCTTTGGGGAATCTGAGCAGCCAAAGACAAAAAACCTGGAGATATTCACACTATAGGTATTTCAAGGAAATGCCCAGGCTGGTTACTCTTATGGACAAGCCCAACCATGGATGTAGAATTTCCAATCAGCGTGCCACCAGCTGAGCAGACAAGCAGACAACATGAGCAAGCAAGCAGAGATCACCAGAAGTTTCAGCATAAAAGACAGACAGCAAAACAAAACCAATTAGCCAACAAACAGAAAAAGGCAATATGGAGAAAACAGAGACAATGTAGGGAAGATGGAAAAAAGCAGAATAATTAGGTTTTGATAGGAGAATATATTGTAACTCTGAAACAAAGACAAAATGCTATAATGAGGAGAATGTCCAGAACAACGACAAAAAAAAATGCAGTTGTATATTAAAGATAAGATGTCAGGAATAAAAATTCAATAGAAGTAGTAGGAAATAAAGTGGAGAGATCTCTCAAAGAAGATCTCAAAATATAAGTAGGTGGAAAACAAAAAAGATGAGACAATTACAGGACCAATTCCCTAATAACGGGAGTCCCAGGGAAAGAAAACAGAAGAGGAAATTTCCCAGAATTGAAAGAAATGAACAGGCCGATTGAAATGACATGAAACAATTAACACAGACCCAACACCACGGGACATGACAGGGAAATCCTACAACCTGGAGGATAAAAATTTTCCCAGAGGACAAACAGGCAAACAAAAATAGTTTCACACAAAGGACTAAGAGTCAGAATGGCATGCTCATCTCAACAGTAGTGCCACTGGAACATACATGATGGAGAGAAGCCTTCAAAATTCTGGGGGAAGAATTATTTCCTGCCTGGAATTGTATACTCAAATGATCAAGGATAGGGAAAAAAGATATTTTCAGACAGTCAAGGTCTCAAAAAATTTACTGGCTACCTTCTCCCTCCCGGAAGCTATTGGAAATGGTTCTCTATTAAAATAGGGAATAAACTAAAGCAGAGAAAAGCATGGCATTCAGGAAACTGAATCAGACTCAAAGAAGAAATAAAGGGAAGAAAGGTCCAGATGGCAGTTGGGCACCAAGTTAAGCCAAGATCAGAGCAGGTGGAAGGCTCTGAGAGGCTCTGTTTCAGGATTTGTGACACCTACTGCATCTGAATGACCAAGAGGGAGGTGAGGCAGAGTCTGAATTAGCAACAAGCGCATGAAAAACTAAGTACTATGCGCATTAAAATGGTAAGTACATCATAGTTATTAACCCCAGCGGAAACAAAGTTACAGGAAAAGTCATCTTAAGAGAGTATATGAAAGTGAAAGTGTTAGTCGCTCAGCTGTGTCCTGTCTGACTCTTTGCGACGCCATAGCCTGCCAGGTTCCTCTATCCATGGGATTCTCCAAGCAAGAACACTGGAGTTGGTAGCCATTCCCTTCTCCAGTGGATCTTCCTGACCCAGGGCTTGAACCTGGGTCTCCTAGCATTGCAGGCAGATCCTTCACTGTCTGAGCCACCAGAGTATGTCAATCAGATGCAAATAACTTTATCTAATCACAGGATGTAAACACTAAATGCTGATCTATCCAAAATCATGATTATTGGGATGCTTCCATAGTAGGGGCTGCAGTAGAGGACAAAAGGATAAACAGTCATCTTCCATGATGGGATAACATGAGATAATGTCTAGAGGTGAAAAATAAAAAAATAGCAACACTGGCAGCTGGTTCAATAATTGGAGGTAAATGACAAAAGAACCAGTTCAAACATTTACAAGTGTTTGCCTCCAATGAGCAGGAAATCAAGAGTGGGAAAAACAGCATAAGGGCATGGAAGGTTTTTGTAACTAACGTTGTAGAATTGTTACCTGTTTAAACTCCATGCATAACAATATTGATAACCAGAAGAATCAAAATTATCAGAGGAGAAGTGACGATGCCTTTGGGGAGAAGGGACGCAGGGCCAACCACACAAAATGCTATAAGCTTCCTTTCATCCAATGACAATCCACAAGTGCCCGTGTTGTTGCTACACTTCATAGATCACTTTTTACAATTTTTGTAAAATGATAGAATTATTGGGTTTGGTTACACACCATGGAGGGAAAAAAAGACCCCATTTGTGGGCAAGATATTACTAAGATTATTAGCCACATTAAAGTCTTATTAGTTCAATATTTTTAGAAATATATTTAAAAGCTTTTCAGAGTAACATGATGTAGAATTAACATAGCTTCATGCTAAACACATACCGTTGGGGGCCCTAATTCTGAGAAAATGAGGTCAAATGAGCTGCCTAGGGACCAAAACATTTTATTCCTGGTCGGCCTTAATCTCTTAATGGCTATTTGTTGAAACAACTCTTGCTGTGTTGAAGGGGAAAGCATGATGAATGAAAGCTGGACTCCTGGTCAGTGTTTTCTTACTGCGGTTTTCTTCAGTAATTAATGTTCCATTTCAGGATGCTGGTGTGAAAGAAATCTACTCAAGAAGGAAAACTGGGATTTCTCCCTGGGTCCTTTAAGAGCAAGCTTTTCTCTTTTCTTTTTTTTCTCTTTAATTTGTTTTTGGTTGGATTTGATACTGGAGGACAGAAGTGAGGGCTCGTGCTTTGGAAAACTGCTAGCAATCCATATACAAGAGTCTTGGCTTTTACTCAAAGCAGCCATTTTACCAGTAAAACACATCACTGTGATCCTTGGGGCTGTTTTGGGTAACAGAAAACACACTGGCTTAATCCTAGCTCAGCTCCCAATTTCCTGTGTGATCCTGAGCAAGTGGTCTCACCTCTCTGATCTTACTTTGTTTGTGGGCAAAATGAACCATCCCAGCCTTTTCACCACCCAGAAATCTCTCACTGTTGACAGGCACTTTTGACAGAAATATAACATGAACCAGATAATGTAATTTTCATTGTTTTAGTCCCCATGGTAAAAAGAATAAGAAACAGTTGAAATTACCTTTAATAAAATATTTCATTTAACCCGATCTATATGTAAAATAGGCTTCCCAGGTAGCTCCGTGGTAAAGAATCCGCCTGTTAATTCAGGAGATGTGGGTTCAACCCCTTGCTTGAGAAGATCCCTTGGCAAAGGAATGACAATCGACTCTAATATTCTTGCTTGGTAAACTCCATGGACAGAGGAGTCTGGTGGGCTACAGTTCATGGTGTCTCAAAGAGTTAGATGCGACTGAGCAACTGAACAACAACATGTAAAATGCTATCATTTAAACATGTAACCAGTATGAAGACTAGGGAGATCTGTAAGGTTTTTATACTGAGTTTCTGAAGCCTGGAGTACATTTATACTCAGAGCAGCACTCAAGAAGGATTAGCTGTGTTTTAAGCACTCAACAGCCACATGTGGCCAGTGGCTAACCGTACTGCACAATGTAGCTACAGGGACTGTTTTTGAAAGATTTTTCTTCCCCAAGAACACTTATAAGGAATAACTGATTTACTCTCACGTCTGTAACTCCAGCCAAAAGCAAGCAATCTTGGGCTTCCCTAGCTTAACCAACCTTACAATATTGTCCTCAAATGTAGAATTACCATGGGGCAAGTGGAATATTAAATTTGACTCATGGACATACTCCCCCTTACACTTTTCAGACTCTTTGGGGTCTGGGGGTCACAGCTGGACTTAAGGTCTCCTCCAGCAACCTACGTTGGTAATTTCAGCATCTGAGTACTGGCAACAGTATCAATTATGCAGGTGCTTATTAGTGACATAAATATTCAGGTGGTGGTCCAGTGGTTAAGAATCTGCCTTGCAATGTAGGGGACGTGGGTTCGATCCCTGGTTGGGGAACTAAGATTCCACATGATGCAGAGCAACTAAGCCCATGTGCTGCAACTACTGAGCCCTAGCTCTGGAGCACGTGTGCCGCAACGAGAGAGTCTGTGCACCACAACGAAAGAACCCAAATGATGCAATGAAGACCTGATGCAGCCAAATAAACAAATAAATATTTTTTTAAAGAAATAAAACCAAAACAAACAACCATAAAAATCTCTCCCCTAGAAATGAGCTGAGGGTTCTCAAGAAACAGCATGTTTGTGCATTCAAAAATATAGAAATCCCTCTGTTTAAGGAAAGCATCCTGGGAACTTCTCTGGGAAACATGATTTTCAGAAAATGCGTTAATCATTCCACCTCTAGACTCAGCTTCCAGCCTCTGGTTCTGATCTCCAGCTCCTGGCCCGCAGTTGCAACACCCAACTAGATTTCCAGCCTCCTGCCCAGCCTGTTTACTTCAGAGGCCCCCACAACCCCAACTGGCATGAGCCAATTTCTTATCATCTCTCCTGATGCCACTGCTCATCCTGCCAACCAGGAATCCAGTGGTTTCTGTATACTGACAGATTTCTTAGTCTGTCTCGAGTCTGAAGTCAAGGGGAGATTCTGTCAGCAACCAAGGGCTCTCATTTCAGTCCTGAATGGGTTTCTTCTCAATTGCTTTCTTGTCCCTATGGTTTCCTTGTGCCACTGAATGTGTAAAAGGATACAGAGTTATACCATCCCTTAGATTATCTAATTGTTTAACATATTGTGCCATGTTCAATGCAGTGCTCCTTTAAAGTTGTCCGTTTATCTTTACTTCAAATATATGAATACAAGGCCAGCATATACTTATACTCAGTATTTAAAGGTGAAATTTAAATGAAAGTAAAATAAATCATGAAATAGTACCTCCCCTATATATATATGTGTGTGTGTGTGTATGTATACATCTGACATGTATATATGTCAGAAATTCTATTACTGATGCACAATGAGAATATGAGGACAGAATCTGAAAACTGTTTGTTTTATTTTGGAATGGTGTCAATTACATGTGCTATTTTCAGTTATTTCATATTTATCAGACGTTCTGAATAGCAGTTTATATAGCATGTGTTTAATTAGGGAAAAGTGGGAAAACAAATTAAGTTGTACTTAATTGATACAGATTTCGTAGGAGAGAAACTATTGCAAAACATGGGATTCAGGCACAAAAGATATAATAAAAACGGAGACTTTGTAGAAAGGACCATGAATAACAGCATCACACCATACTCCCCAAAGGAAGTGATGGTTGATGTGTAAGATCTGGAATAATCCCAAGAGTGTTGGATATGCAGGTATATTTTAAAAAAACAAGAATCCTAGCACATCCTCTGAATCCCAAGACCAGCTTCTATCCTGTGCTTCCAAATCCTCCTTTCCCCCTGGATATGTGGTCACTTTTTGTAGCCAATGGCTGAATTATGCAATCAAACCTGCTAAAACAAGTGCCAAAATTAGATGCCAAGCACATAAGGCATGCTATTGGCAGTATCCTTCATCTGGTTCTCAAGTTCCCAGCTAACTCCAATGTCCAGAGTTACTCAAGAGTTTAAGCTGGAAGATTGTGAAGAGTGTGAGCGACGGGGCTAAAAAAAGATGCAAAGACTGGCGCCAGCCGAATGCAAGGCTGTTTGCTACATGAGGAGCCAAGAAACCAACCCCACGGTTTCATGGCATTCTTCTACTCTGCAGAGGAAGGTATGTGAAGCTTGATGTACCACACCTTTCCAAAATGGGAGCTACAGTAAGGAAAACCAGTATTAGTGTTGCCATTAGCCCTGAATTACAATGGTGGAGGTGGTATTGGGTATGTGGGTTGAAGGGGTAAGGGCTGCTATGAAGACCTCACATTTAAGCATTCATCTGAAGGAGGGGAAGGTGTGGACCATGGGATTATGGGGGAGAAGAGCAGCCCAGACACAGAGAACAGAAAGTGCAAAGGCCCTGAGGTAGAACATGCTTGGTCTGACCTTTCATCATGTCTTTCCAGACTTAATGTTCACCAGCTCCTAAGGGGCCTCTCTGCTTTCAACACTCCACCTATCTTCCTCTTATCCCCACAGCAGCTAGAATCACCCTTTAAAAATCTAAGTCAGAATACAATAAGTCCCCTACATATGAGCTCTAGTTCTTTGTTCTCCTAGCAACATGTTTCCTGCTGTACTTTACTAACCCTACAGTGTGCTTGTGTGAATGAATGACACGCCCTGCATGCAGCAAGTGAGGAGCCCTGTTCTGCAGTTCCACAGTGACCTCACACGGCTTATGGCAGAAACCCTGTCGGAGGTTTATACCTTCAATGGACTTCCCTGGTGGCTTAGACGATAAAGTGTCTGCCTCCAACGCGGGAGACCCGGGTTCAATCCCTGGGTTGGGAAGGTCACCTGGAGAAGGAAATGGCAACCCACTCCAGTATTCTTGCCTGGAAAATCCCATGGGCGGAGGAACTTGGTAGGCTACAGTCCGTGGGGTCGCAAGGAATCAGACACGACTGAGTGGCTTCACTTTTCTTTCCTACATATGAGTGAGTTCCAATTCCGAGAACATGTTCGTAAGTTCAACAAAGTTAGCCTTAGTCCCCAACTAACATAATCGGTTATATAGTACTGTACTGTAATAGGTTTACAATACTTTTCACACAAATAATACATAGAAAACAAACAAAAAATAAAGAAAACATTTTCAGTACCTTGAGAAGTTACATCACTGCTGCTTTTATTCTTGCTTCCAGATATCCTGGACTTGAAATAAGGATACTTTGTTACTGGACTTCCCTGGTGGTGCAGTGGTTAAGAATCCGCCTGTCAATGCAGGGGACACAGGTTCGGTCCCTGGTCCAGGAAGACCCCATATACCAAAGGGCAACTAAGCCCATGTGCCACAACTACGGAAGCTCGTGCACCCTAGAGCTTCCGCTCTGCTATCACAATGAGACGCTTGCACACAGCAACTAGAGAGGAGCCCCTGCTCACTGCAACTAGAGAAAGCCTGCACAGTAACGAAGACCCAGCACAGCCAAAAATGAAATTAATTTTAAAAAGATACTGTACCACTGTACTCTAATACAGTCCTGTACGGCACACGTAAGCACACTCGCGTACCACAGAGGGGCCACTTGGAGGGGACGCGCACACGTGACGACGCACCCCAGACCCGTGAACTAACTGACGCGACTGGATGTGAGAGTGTACATTCCCATCCTCGAAAGTTCGTATCTTTGAAGGTTGGTATGTAGGGGACTTGTCAGTCCTCTGCTTAAAATTCTCATTGGCAACGTAAAAGCCAAACCCGTTATACTGGACCAGAGGGTCCTCCCATACCCTCTTCCTCCCAGCCTGCCTTCCAAACTCCCACCCCTCACCTGCCACACATCACCTCAGATACACCTGCTTCCTTGCTCTCCTTTTAATACACTGAACGTATTCCCTCCTCAAGGCCTTTGCTGCTCTCTGCACTTGGAACACATTTACCTGGGAATGCACATGGCTCGCGTCCTCACTTCTCTGGATTTTAACTGCTGCCTCTCCTGTGGCTGCTGCTCTGAATTTACTGACAGCCTGGGTCTCACCACGTCCTGCCTCCCCTCCGACACCATGCTGTTGAACAGCACTGGGAAGACCACACGGACAGACAGACTGGCACCAATACAAAGCCACGGTCTCCCACTGGGACTCAATGCCAGGACCCTGAGCCATCAGCCACTCTCCCATTTCCTTCACCACCATCCCCTCCATCCAATCTTCTCAGAAAAAAAAAAAAAAAAGGAATTTTTGTGGGGAATTCCCATCAATTATTAAGCCTGCTCTCATTCAAACAATTATCCTATATTTATACCCGCTTTTCTTCTAGTTCCAGTGGAATGAATAGCTATTCCGCCTATTGAACACTGAAGAATACCTACCTCCATTTTTAATTTGTATCTTGCCCTTTCTCCCACTTCTGCAAGACCCAGTTTTGTAAATCACCTCCTATTTCTCCCATATTTTCAGCTCTCACCAACAATTCTTCACGGCCAAATATCTTCCATTACACAAAGAAGACATTAAGGAAACCCTCCTACACCTTTGGTAGGACTGTAAACTGGTACAGCTGCTATGGAAAATAGCACAGAGGTTCTTTAAAAAACTAAAAATAGAACTACGATATGATCCACAATCCCATTCCTGGGCATACATCTAGAGAAAACTGTGATTCGAAAAGATACACGCACCCCCGGGGTTCACTGCAGCACTATTTACAATAGCCAGGACATGGAAACCTATCCATCAAGAGATTAAGAAGATGGGCTACATAGATATATACGAAGCATTAAAAGAACAAAATAATATCATCTGCAGCAACATGGACAGGCCTAGAGATTATCATACTGAGTGAAGTAAGTCAGACAGAGAAAGACAAATATCACATGATATCACTTATATGTGGAATCTAAAATGAAATGCTACAAATGAACTTATCTACAAAGCAGAAATAGTGTTACAGATGCAGAAGACAAATGTATGGGTCCCAGGGGGAAGAGGGATAAATTAGAAGATTGCGGCTGACATATACACACTAGTATATATAAAATATACAACTAATGAGAACCTACTGCACCGCACAGGGACCTCTGCTGGGTACTCTGTAATGACTTACACGGGGAAAGAGTCTAAAAAAGAGTGGAGATATACATAAAAACGGAGTCACCTTGATGTACACCTGAAACTAACAGAACCGTGTAAATCAACTATACTCCCCCTATAGACTTTTTTTTTTTTTTAAGAAAAAATCAAACAAAACACTCTCTTCAACCACTGTTGCCCTCTGGCTTCTCTCTTATGGATTCCAACTCATAGTTTATCAAAGAGACACCTATAATCACTTTTATCCACATTAACCATAGAAATAAGGTTTCTACCCACCTCTCCTCACCTCAACAAATGTTTTTTTGCCTGGGTCCCTGATGACTTCCTTGCTTGTAAAAGCCAAGGGCATCTTCAGTCCTCCTTTCACCACACTTCCCCATAGCACATGGCTCTGTGGGATCATTCTTTCCCTCCCGAAATTCTCTTGCATTGGTCTGTGATTTCCCCCCCACTTCTTGCGGAGCCCCTCCTGGCAACATCTTCCTTCACATCTTGCCACCCAAGATAATGGGCTCCCCAAAGAGTCATCTTTTCAGCTTCTTTCCCTTACCCTCCTCATCTGATCTGTTTCCGAACCTGCCTCACTGAACACACAATATCACTTGAGTATTTCCTATTCACAACATCCCCCCTTCTCGATGTTATTTCAGTTTGGACTTGCATTTTTTCTCATCTATATCTTTTTTTTTTTTTTTTGCGCTTTATTTTTTTAAAATTTGTTTTTAATTGGAGGATAATTGCTTTCCAACACTGTATTGGTTTCTGCCACACAACAACACGAATCAGCCATTAGTATACATATATCCCCCTCTCTCTTAAACCTCCCCCCCACCTCCCACCCCTTACTCCATCCACCCTCTAGGTAATCAGAGCACAGAGCTGAGCTCCCTGCGTTATACGGCAACTTTCCTCTAGCAATCTGTTTTACATATGGTAGTGTATATGCTTCATTGTTACTCTCTCAATGTGTCCCACCCTTCCCCTGTTCTGTCCCTAAGTCTGTTTTCTACGTCTGTGTCTCTATTCCTGCCCTGCAAACAGGTTCGTCAGCATCATTATTCTAGATCCCATACATATACATTAATATACAATATTTTCTCTTTCCCACTTACTTTACTCTGTACAGTAGGTTCTAGGTTCATCTGCCTCACTAGAACTGACTCAAACTCATTTCATATACATAGCTTCTTATCTCATTCCATCCTCTGTGTTACTGCCTATGAAAGCTTTTGAACATGAATCTGGCCATTCCTTTATTTTAAGCTTTATTCTGCAATGTGAGGCATGTGGAATCTTAGTTCCCCAACCAGGGATTGAACCTGCGCCCCTGCATTGGAAGCACAGAGTCTTAACTACTGGACTACCAAGGGAGTCTCTCTCTCCTCCTTAAATTTCCTGGCTTTCAGGGTTAAATCTAAACTCCTTAGAATGACATACCCTTAGCCTCTTAAAAACTAGTTCCTACCTCCTTCTTCAATGAGTCAATAGATTTGCAGTTTTTATTTTACACAAATGTACACTTCCCATATTTTTCTTACACACTGGAAATACTTTAATTCCATTTCTTGTATCAGTACTCCTGAGGTTATCCTATATATCATTTTATACACATACAAGCCAAGGTGGCATATTTTTTTTCGTTCTTCCAACAGATATTTAGTTAGTCATTCTATGTGAAAATAATTTAAAACAATGCTGAAAATGCTTTTATTTGAATTTGCTTTACAACTTAAAATGCAGTTTTGTAAGTTTCATTTGAATCAACTCTGTGGGATAAAAATTCCTGCTTAAGACAAAGAGGCAAAGCTGAGTTGGACAAATATCACAGAGCTAATTCTCTGAAGAATCAGGACTAAAATTCAAGTTTTCTTCTTCCTGCTTTTATGTTCTTCCTGTTAGATCGCAGATATGACCATCTACTCCTGCAAGTTCCTACTTTTGCCCTGTCAAATGGATGGCCTTGGGCCACACAGTGCCAATGCCTCTCTTGGGGCTGAGGGCGAACCATCCCATAATATGCCTCGGTAGGATATTGATGATTTTTTAAAAAATTTTATCGGAGTATAGTTGTTTTACAATGTTGTATTAGTTTCTGCTTCACAGCACAGTGAACCAGTTATATGTATACATATATCCTCCCCTTTTTTGACTTCTTTCCTATTTAGGTCACCACAGAGCACCTGAGTAGAGTTCCCTGAGCTATACAGTAAAGGGACATGTTCTTTTGATATCCTAGTTACAAGTTAATTTTTGGAGAATGTTCTGAAAAGAGAGAAACAGCACATTAAGCAAGAAACGCTGTCTCCTCCTGAATCTGTTACCATAAACATCTACATAATGAATTGCTTCCAAGCCTTTCCCAGTGATCCTCAAGTCCATTTTTTCATGACATTACTGAACATTCCACAGAGTCAATTTTAAGGTGAAAAATAAGGTGAAAAATAAAATATAAAACCCCACAATTTTTCAATGGGGTAGAAAACACAAATATACACACAGTCACGAGGAAAAGAGTACAAGACACTTTCTCTCACTGGATTTCAGATACGTTCCAGCTGTTTTTCCAGCTTAAAAACTCTGCTCACACAAAACTACAATTCTTCTTTTTCTCTGCTGAAAGCACAGAGCGTACATAAATTGACTAGCCATCTGATTATTATCTCTGACCCAAGATTTTTTTCTGTAAGCCTAACTATAAGGTTTTAGGTTCACCATGAGATTAGCAAAGCAAAAGTGGGTACTTGGGAAAGATTTTTCAGGAGTGCCAAAAAGTACATTTTGACTTCAGCCAAATACTCTGACAGTTTGTCTTGACATTTTCTTCTGGGTTAAACTGAAATGCAGTACCACTGTACATACTGGCAAAAATGACAATGTGTCATCTATGGCATATACGGTACATGGTATATAAAAAGAGATGTATATGCCATAAAACACTACATAACCACAATATGCTTGTTTATGATAAAGATCGTCAGTGCCTACCTGGAAGGCAGTCTCCAGCGGCATGCCACAGGGTTCTTTCACTGATCCTGTCCCATTCAATCTTTTTTGATTCCAAACAATTAATATAAAGACCTACAGGGAATACTCATCTAAAGCAAAAAAGAAGCAATTCTAGACAGGGATGAAGACGTAAGATCAAAATTACCTCAGCCAATTTAAATCAAATTTAATAGGATTACAAGTAAAAGCAAATATTTCATTAAAAAAGAAAAAGACCCATAAAAGCTTAAGAGAGGAGAATTCTGACTTTGGCTATATGTCAAATCAAAATGATCAATGTGAGTATAACATAGGTACTAAAGTGTTAACATAACTTTATATCACATTGATAAAATAATTGCATGTTTATTCATTCAACAATTAGTTTGCACCTACTGGAAGATAAATACTTCTAAAAGATGTAAGAGTCCCATTCCCTTAAACCAAAGAGTGTGCAGATCACACTGTCACACAAACATTAGTAAAACTGGGAGAACAGGGACTGAAGGGAGCTTGGGAGGAAGATGAGAATGGCAGGTTACTTGGTTACATTTCAAATGAAAACAGGTTTTACACAGAAAACAGGCCTGAGGGGTCAAGAGAATCATCTTCAAATGTATGACCAATAATAAGGAGCATGCTAAGCATCTATCAAAGATCTGCTAAAGGCCAGGCACAGGGTAAGGTCCTGTCTATTATATTTTAATCCCTGCCAAAGTAGGTATTAATTTTCTCATTTTACCAATGAGGAAAGAACATTTCAAAAAAGATTACATTCTTATTTTGTGTACGGTGTTAGAGAGTGTTCTCATTTAATTCTTTTACATGTAGCTATCCAGTTTTCCCAGCACCACTTATTGAAGAGACTGTATGGAAAACAGTATGGAAGTTCCTTAAAAAACTAAAACAGAGCTACCGATCCCACTCCTGGGCATATATCCAGAGAAAGCCATAATTCAAAAAGATACATGTGCTCCAGTGTTCACTGCAGCACTATTTACAATAGCCAGGACATGGAAGCAAACTACATGTCAATCAATAGAGGAGTGGATAAAGAAGATGTGATACATATACAGAATGGAGTATTACTCAGCCATAAAAAGGAACAAAATAATGCCATCTGCAGCAACACGGCAGACCTCACTTCACCATACTAAGTGAAGTAAGTCAGAGAAAGGCAAATAGTATCACTCATAGGTGGAATCTAATTCTTTTAAAAAGATATAAATCAACTTATTTACAAAATAGAAACAGGCTCACAGATTTTGAAAACAAGCTTTTGGTTTCCAAAGGGGAAATGTGGTGAGGGGTATAAATGAGGATCTTGGGGTTAACATACACACACTACCGTACATGAAGTAGAAAACAAACAAGGACCTCCTGTATAGCACAGTGAATGCTACTCAATACTCTGTAATAACCTATAAGAAAAACAATCTGAAAAAGAATGACTACCTGGACATGTATAACTGACTCACTTTGCTGCACCCCTGGGACTAACACAACACTGTGAGCCAACTATGCTTCAGTAACATTTTTAAAAGAAAAAAAAAAATCAGATTACATATTTGCCTAAAATTTACCCAGCTGGTAAAAAGCGGACTCGAATCCACACCTGATTCTAAAATTTTGTCTGTTTCTAGAATTAATGTGGATGGAACATGCCCCATTTGGTCCTACATGACGAAAGACTACAAGACTAGCAACAAAGACTAGCAAAGGCTAGCACCTACAAGACTAACACCAAAGAGAGATGGGACAGTGAATTCCAGGGAATTTCACAGGGAATTTCAGAAAAGCTTTATCCCACCTAGAGATCTCCAAGAACAGGATGGAAAAGAGGGGGGCGGAATGTGCATCTCGCTGAACATATCCAGGTAGAAGGCGAAAGACTTGCTCTACTTGGGATGCTGGAGACACATCTGTGACTTTGGTGATAAGGTGAAAACATGTCATCTCTGAAGTCCTTCACAGCTCCAGACTCATTGGTATGGATCAGAAATTATTAAAGGCCATTTTTTTTAAGAGTATAATAAACACTTCCACAGAGTTGCCTGTGTTAAACCACCAGGCCCATCTTTTTCTTTTCCTTAAATTTTTTTTGGAGTATAGCTGCTTTACAATGGTGTGTTGGTTTCTGCTACAGAGCAAAGTGATCAGCTGTATGTATACACATATCTCCTCTTTTTTGGATTTCCTCCCCATTTAGGTCACCACAGAGCATGGAGTCGAGTTCCCTGTGCTATACAGTAGGTTCTTGCTGGTTAACTATTTCATACATAGCATAAATGTAACTGTATATATGTCAATCCCAATTTCCCAATTCACCCCACCTCCTCTTCCTCCCTAGGTGTCCACATGTTTGTTCTCTATGTCTGTGTCTCTATTTATGTCTTGCAGTCAGGCTTTGCCTTTTTTTCCTGGTAGAGGCCAGCTTCTCGGCACACCAGGGAACACGGAAACAAAAGCTCGCTGGGATCTGTCTAATTTGCTAACGCCTCATACATGAGAGTGGAGGAACCCCAACAGAGAAGACAATCTACTGACAGTCTGTATGCTGAGCCGGGAAAGACACATATGAACCCCCTTAACTCTGCTGCGAATAGAGTCCACAGGACATAAGACAAAACAAAGCCCATGGCTTTGCAATAATTTACAATCTTAAACTAGAATCCTTTTGTCTGATCAACATCCACAAACCCCTTCTGCTTGGGGAAATCCCAACATTGGCAGGATTTTTTTAACCTGTTCCCTGAAACATAGCCTGGGCCAACCAGACATACTCGCCCGGGTGTTTGAATCTGAAGGAAGTGACAGATTCCCCAGGACGGTGAGCCAGTATTCATGGAGGTACCATCAGCCTCGGAAATTCGCATGTCCAGAATGCCACAGTGGCATTCTAAGAGGACTGTCCCCAGGGTATGACTCTGGCTGAGATCCTGGCTGCAGAGCCTGCCTCAGACTCTGCCATGTTTTTTTTTTCTTCTTTCTCCAGTTGAGCCAATGATTTGCCTCCTATCTTTCCAATAAATTTTTCTGATTAAGTTATACATAACATTTGCTGTTGTTGCTATTCACTTCTAACAGTGAAATCATAGAATGAGTTTGGCTGTATACTTACTTTTGTCCCAGTATGGTTTAAAAAAAAAATAAAAAGGGTACAGGTTACTAAATCTAAAAACTACCTAAGACATAAACCCAGATGTTCCTTCTTCTCAAAAGCTGGCATCCTGGTGACAGAGAAAAATTCCAAGTTAAAAAACAAAATCCTATTAAATTACAGGAGATAACAATTACATTTCCATTAATCGACTGTGTGATAAATGATGACTCACCGATTGGCTCATTCATTGGGCACATATTTACTGAAAGCCTTCTCTGTGCCAGGAAGAGAGATAAGGGGTGATTCCTAATGAACCCTTTTGTTTTGAGGCATCTATGAGCCGAGAAGGTTGAAGGCAGAACATTTGTAATGTTATAAACACAGAAAAAAGTCGCATAGGCAAAACCTTTCAAAAAATCATATCTTTAGTTTGATATCGCATAAGACTTGACTTCGTATAGAGTTTATCTACTCATTTAATTATCCAGCACACTAGGCAAACACAGAAGATAACTGGTCACCCTCCACAGTGCTCTTTATACATTTTACCTCCATGAAGCATTCTTATAATGTGCTGAACTGTAACAGTGAGAACTGCTATGCAACCAGTTTTTTTTTTTTTTTTAATTCATTTATTTAGCTATCTCAGTCTTGGTTGTAGCACTCGAGTTAGTTGCCCTGCAACATGTGGGATCTTAGTTCCCCAACCAGGGACTGAACCTGCATCCCTTGCATTGGAAAAAGTGAAAGCTGCTCAGTCATGTCTGACTTTTGCGACCCCACGGACTATACAGTCCATGGAATTCTCTCGGCCAGAATACTGGAGTGGGTAGCCTTTCCCTTCTCCAGGGGATCTTCCCAACCCAGGGATCGAACCCAGGTCTCCCACATTGCAGGTGGATTCTTTACCACCTGAGTCACAGAGAAGACCCCCTGCATTGAAAGGCAGACTCTTAACCATGAACCACCAGGGAAATCCTGCAACCAGATTTTGAGTAAAAACCTGGCTCTCTGGAAAATCTGAAACATGAACCATGCTAAGGCTCCAAGTTTTCAGGGTATCATAGTAATAAGCACACAAGGTTATCTCAGTGCTTATTTTACCAACTCGGGAAATTCTTCAATATGACATTATATGCTTTTCTTCTGGCAGAAAAGAGAAAAACAGCAGGCGGCCAAATAGTTGCATCACTTGAACTATGCCATTTCCAGCCTGGAAAGATCTCTGTCTTGGTTCCCCAGGTAGAAAAGAAAGTGGGTCTTTGTGGAAGAACTATTTTTAGCACTCGATTTCTTTTCTGAGAAATTCACTTCTTTCTTGATGTGAGTGATTACCAAGACTAGCTTTCAAGTACAGTTTTAGAACTGAAATGAGCACACATCACGGGAAAAGTCAAAGGAATTTTAAGGTTTTGAGATGGGAACTCAGCAGATTTGGCCCTGAGTTCTGGGGAAGGGCCTGCGTGCTGCGTTTCTGTTGCAATGATCCTCCGAGAACCAGAAAAAGTACAAGCTGTGAAATAGCAAATTAATGCTTGGGTGATAAAAAGTTGAGTTTTGAAGGAGGACTTCTTTAAGAAAGCACGCATGGACCAACCCAGAGATGTGTGTGTACAGATACACAGAGAGGAGGCAACAGTCCTGTTTCCTGATTTGCTGAAAGCATAAATCTGTGAAAACACAGAGCAAAATACTGGATCCAGTTCTGAACTATTTGGGGCCCAGCTACAGGAAGGATGAAAACCACACTAATATCTACTTCCGACATAAATCTGGTTCTGGTTGTCTGGGAGATAAACCAACTATACCAGCCCTGGTCTGACGGTTTGGCAATGGTCAGGAAACTACGATAAGCGACAGCCCTAGGGCTGCACAGCTTGAAAAATCAGTTTTATAAAAGAAGGATGTGTCTGAGCCTCTAAGACCTTTTACCTGAAATGAACCACACTGAGGGCTCCAATCTCAGAGACAGAGCTTGGCTTTTATACCGTGCAATTCAAACCCGGTGGCCACAACAGGGCTGGTTGAACAGTGTTTGAAAGAGTGATTTTCAGAAAGGATAAAATAAGAGCTCTTGGGTCCCGAAGGGGAGATCTCCTTCTCCTCTTTAAAGCCAGCATCAAACAGCTGCAGGCTGAGTGAGGGGTGATTTGTATGCATGAAAAGGTGGCAGGTGGACATGCAGGTATCACTCAGAGCTTCAGTCTGGTTCTGTCAATTCAGCCCAAATACACATGGACAGGCTCCCCAAGTGGCTCAGCGGTAAAGGATCTGCCTGCCAGGCAGGAGACCTGGGTTTGATCCCTGGATCAGAAGATCCCCTGGAGAAGGAAATGGCAACCCACTCCAGTATTCTTGCCTGGAGAATCCCATGGACAGAAGAACCTGGCGGGCTACAGTCCACGGGGTTGCAAAGAGTCAGACAATGACTTAGCAACTGAACAACACATGGGAAACTGTGTTGCACCCCAGAAACCTAACATGGCCTTAGGGTTCAGGAGGAACATTGACCAGACCTCATTTTTGGTGGGGGGATGGGGGGAGTTTCTTTTGGGGAAATCTCTCAAGTGACTTCCAGTAGACAAGGTCATATCAAAAAGAGTGGTGTGCCAAGCCTGCTGCCCAGGAAACAGGATCACTTACTGAGTGCCTGACATGCACTAGACAGTGACTCCGGTAAGCTCACAAGCTCTGCAAACAACAGGCATGAGATCCTCTTCTTAGGGGTGAGGAAAATGCGACCCTATGCCATTCTGGTCTGCAGGGCTCCAAGGCTTCTGCCTTTACTGGGCATGGCTCCTCCTGAGAAAAGACGACCCAGCCCAGCCACAGGATATCCAGTCACTCATCAGTACTCAGGAAGCATCTCTGGGAGCTGAGCCCTTGTTGTGTTGTGGGAAGGTCGTGGTAACCCAGGCGGCGTAGTCCCAGCCCTCGTGGACCTTGTGTGGTTCAGGGAGGACAGACTGGGCACCCGTGTTCTAAGCAGGGAAGCTGAGAGCATGCTGGAAGCACAGTGGGGGTGCTGGTGAGTCCTCGGGGAAGCCCGGCCTGAGTAAGTGACTTAAGCTGAGGCCTAAAGCAGTGGTCCCCAACCTTTCTGCCACCAGGGACTGGTTTTGTGGAAGACAGTTTTTTTCACAGACCAGGATGGTGGGGAGGGATGGTTTGGTGATGAATTAAGTACAGTAGGGTTCTACTGCATCAGTAACTCCACTGCGGATCTGACAGGAGGTGGAGCTCACAGAGTAACTCGAGTGATGGGGAGCAGGTATAAAGCTGGTGCTCAGTTATCCGCCGCTTATCTCCTGCTGTGCAGCCCAGCTTCTAACAGGCCACGGATGGGACTGGGGGGTTGGGAACCCCGGCTACCGGACCAGCTGGAATGATACTGAATTTATCTTGCTGAGTTAGGGGTAGGCGGTGGCACAGGGTAAGGGCTCAGTGCAGAGAGGGGCCGCCAGAGGAAGAAGAGAGAGAATGTGGTCCGTACAGGAAATGGGAAAAGGCCCCGTTTGGCTGGGGAGTGGGGCCCAGAGCCCGCAGGGTTTTGCAGGCTGCAGCATTCATGCTGCATGCATAGGACAGTCCTGAGAAGGATGCTGAAGGACACAAGCCCAGATCTGCATTTCAACACAATCTTGGTGCAAAGCTGGAGACAGAAGTGACCACTACTTCACAGGTCCCCATGGACAGCAATGCTAGAAAACATTATAATATAAAGGAGAAAAAAATTACTTCCACAATCCTTTCACTTTAAGATAACCACCTGGAGTAACTATTTCCCTGCATTTCCTTCTGGTCTACTTTTTTTTTTTTTTTTTTTAACACTTATGTCAACCAGTTTATTATAACAGATGTTACAAAGGGTACAGATGAATAGCCAGGTGAAGGGACTTACCTAGGGTAAGTCCACCTGGTCTGTGTAGTTGGAATGCACTACCCTCCCAGCATGTGGGTGTGTTCACCAATCTGGAAGCTCGCTGAACACCATAGTTTAGAATTTTTATGGAGATTTCCTCATGGAGGCATGGTGATGATTAACTCAGTCTCCAGGCCATCTTTCCTCCCTAGAGGATGGGGCTGGGTGGGGCTTAAGTTCCGAGTTTCTCATCATGGCTTAGTTTTTCTGGTGACCAGCCACCTTCTTGAAGGTATCCACCAAGAGTTTTCTCATCAGAATAAAAGATGCTCCTTTTACCCAGGAAATTCCAAGTTATCTAGGAGTTCTGTGTCAGGAACCAAGGGCAGAGACCAAATATATATCTTCTTCTTATAACACACCAACTGAAATTATTAGTCACAGAGTCGTGTCTGACTCTGCGACCCCATGGACTATAGTCTCCCAGGCTCCTTTGTCCGTGGGATTTCCCAGGCAAGAATACTGGAGTGGGTTGCCATTCCCTTCTCCAGGTCCTTCTGGTCTACTTTTATAGATTAAAAATGAGGGGAGAGAGGAGATTATTTTCAGGAGAGAGATCTGTATCCTGCCTTTTCAAATACATTACACGAACATTTCAAAAACCTGATTTTTAACTGCTGTGTAATTTTCCAGCTTCAAGGCCCGCCCCAACTTCCTTAAGCAATCCAGTGTTGTTGGCTCCTGCTGCGCTGCTCATCCACATGTAAGAATTTTTTGTCAGCATCTGATATTGTTTCCCAGTGACGGGTTTTTGGAAAAGAATTTCTGAGCCAATGAATAAAGCTGTTTGAAGGTTCTTTCTGCGTACGACCGAAGTGTTTCTACAAAGGTTATGCTCCCTGAAGCATATTTTTGTTCTCATGACACTGCTAGTGTTTTTCTTCCACGTGTATATGGAGGTCTCTTGTGTGTGAGCTGCTGCAAGTCTAGAGTAACCAGTTGTGTCAGGTACAAGTAACATCTCCTGTCTCCCCCACAAGTGAACATGAAAATGAAAGTCGCTCAGTCGTGTCCGACTCTTTGCAGCCCCATGGACTATACAATTCATGGAATTCTCTAGGCCAGAATACTGGAGTGAGTAACCTTTCGCTTCTCCAGCAGCTCTTCCTGACCCAGTAACTGAATCGTGGTCTTCTGCACTGCAGGCGGATTCCTTACCAACTGAGCTATCAGGGAAGCCCCTTCCCCATCTAAATTGAGAATTAACATAAAAAAAAAACCTGCTAGTTAAAAAACCCCACAAATTTGTGTTTTGGCATTTTATTATTTCTAGTATATATATTATTTAATACCTATAAATAAATACCTATATGTTACACACTAGAAATAATATAATTATTTGTTCATAGGTATTAAATTGTGTATATATATAGGTATTTGTTTTTGGTGAGTTATTTAATCTTAGTGCTCAATCGTGTAAAAAGATGCTCAACATCGTTAATCATCAGAGAATTGTAAACTCAAACAAGAAGATATCATCTCATACTTCAGAATGGCTATCATCAAAAAGAACACAAGTTCTGCCTGCAATGCAGGAGACCTGGGTTCAATCTTTGGGTCAGGAAGATCTCCTAGAGGAGAAAATGGCAACCCCACTTCAGAATTCTTGTCTGGAGAATCCCATGGACAGAGGAGCCTGGTGGGCTACAGTCCATGGGGTGGCAAAGAGTCGAACATGACTTAGTGACTAAACCACCACCATGGAAGGACTTAGTTCTGGCAGGGCCGTCTCCACCTTGCTGGAGATTCACTTTCAAAGAAGAGATCAATTTCCATCACTCCATAACTACCTCCTGGGTGTGGTCCTGAGCTCCCTCTTTGGAAACACTCTGAGCTCTGACAACTCCATCATTGGTAAATGGTTTGCAGACCCAGTACTGCTTCAGCATCCCCATCAAGCACAGGTAGCAGGCCTGGAGCCCTGAGCTGCAGCTGACAGTGCAGAAAGTGGATTAAACAGTTCCCCAAACCCTAGAAATGTCAGAGAGGGTGAGATGCATGGGAAGAGTAACATGGAAACTTACATTATCATATGTAAATTAGATAGCCAACGGGAATTCGCTGTATGGCTCAGCAAACTCAAACAGGGGCTCTGTATCAGCCTAGTGGGGTGGGATGGGGAGGGAGATGGGAGGGAGGTTCAAAAAGGAGGGGATATATGTATATATATGGCTGATTCATGTTGAGGTTGGACAGAAAACAACAAAATCCTGTAAAGCAATTATCCTTCAATGAAAAAATAAGTTAATTAAAAACAAACAAACAAACAAACAGATCATATTAGGGCTTTCCTAATGGTTCAGGGGTAGAGTCTGCCAGCCAATGCAAGTCACATGGGTTCGATCCCTGGTCCAAGAAGCCCACATGCCGTGGAGCAACTAAGCCCACGAGCCACAACTACTGAGCCTGTGCTCTAGAGTCTGGGAGCCACAACGACTGAGTCCACACACTGCAACTACGGAAGTCCTCGTGCCCTAGAGCCCATGTTCCACAACAGCAGCCACTGCATTGCCAAGCCCACACACGGCAACTAGAGATTAGTCCCAGCTCACCCAACGAGGGAAAAGCTCGAGCAGCAGTGAAGACCCAGCATGGCCAAAAATAAATAAATAGATAAATAAATCAATTTTCTAAGACATTACTTTGCCGACAAAGGTCTGTCTAGTCAAAGCTATGTTTTTTTCCAGTAGTCATGTATGGATGTGACAGTTGGACTATAAAGAAAGCTGACTGCTGAAGAATTGATGCTTTTGAACTGTGGTGCTGGAGAAGACTCTTGAGAGAGTCCCTTGGACTGCAAAGAGACCAAACCAGTCAATTCTAAAGAAAATCAGTCCTGAATGTTCATTGGAAGGACTGATGCTGAAGCTGAAACTCCAATACTTTGGCCACCTGACATGAAGAACTGACTCACTGGAAAAGACCCTGATGCTGGGAAAGACTGAGGGCAGGAGGAGAAGGGGACGACAGAGGATGAGATGGCTGGACGGCATCACCGACTCGATGGACATGAGTTTGAGCAAGCTCCGGTAGTTGGTGATGGATGGAGAAGTCTGGCGTGCTGCAGTCCATGGGGTTGCAAAGAGTCGGACACGACTCAGTGACTGAACTGAACTTTTCTAAAAAACTGAATTGATTAAAACAAACAAACAGATTATAGTAGCTCAGACAGACCTGAAGAACTGTAATAAACAGATCAGCACAATGAAGCACTCAATATCACACGGACATGATAAGACCACGATGCTCAGTGCAGGGGACTCCTGCCACAAGTGGCTCCCTGACCATTTCTTAAATGTGATGCTTGTGTGGTGCTTTTTCAGGTGCCTCGGGCTCTTCAGCGGCTCCCACAACAGAAATGTGTATAAACGTAGAAAGACAACACTGGGCGTTGAGAGTGTCTTATTTTGGCATCTGGTAGGGTGGGTGTCTTCCCTCTATAAGTTCTGTGAATTAACAGGGAAAACCATCTGCTCTCATTCACCATGCTTTCCACAGTGCTGGCACGTGAGGTGCTCAGTTAATACTTGTGAACACAAACTTTCTGAAAGACATTTTCATAAGTAATAAAGAGAGGGGTGTCTGTATTTTATTCGCAGGATAACCTCAGCCCTCATCATGGGGCCTGGGGTTTGTTTGTTTATTTATTTGTTCTTTTGAGGGGAAGAAATTTGCTCTCATTATAAATACATGCTCTGTTTTACTCAACTGCCCTCCTTTTTCTATGAGAACCTTTTCTTCTGAAAGCCCTAGCAGTCAGAGCTTATGAAAGGTGCTTTGAATATCAGCTGGACAGATCCATGTAAAAAATCTCCTTTAAATGGATCATGACTCTCAATTATCTCTGAACACAACCAAAAATATGAACTAGCAGATATCAATAAAACAATGCATATTTACATATGAACAGAGACAGCTAATGTTCTAGAATAGGAATGGTATAATAAATTGTGCTCTAAAAGTCTAACTCTCCATCTTGTTCATTCTGACACCACTTCAAGAATTTTTCTATTTTTGAATACTACCCAGTCATAAAAAAGAATGAAATAATGTAATTTGCAGCAACATGGGATGCAATGAGAGATTATCATACGTGAAGTAAGTCAGAAAAAGACAAATACTATATGATATCACTTATATGTGGATCTAAAATATGACACAAATGAACCTCTCTATGAAACAGAAACATAAGAGAACAGACTTACTGCCAAGGTGAAGTAGGGGTGAGGAAGGGATGGATTGGGGATTTGGGGTTGGCAGATGCAAACTAGTTCGTTTAGAATGGATAAACAAGAAGATCCTACCGTATAGCACAGGGAACTATATCCAATCTCCTGGGGTAAACCATAATGGAAAAGAATATTTTAAAAAGAATATATATAAGTGTAAAAAAAATTCTTCCATTTTCAACAGACCATAATCAAGCTGATACTCAGACCAAAAAAAAGAGAAAACTTTACTTATATACAAACACATATACATATTCATGCATATACATATATAAACACACACATATACATATATCTTCCCTAACAGCCCAGTTGGTAAAGAATCCACCTGCAGTGCAGGAGACCCCAGTTCAATTCCTGGGTCAGGAAGATCCACTGGAGAAGGGATAGGCTACCCACTCCAGTATTCTTGGGTGTGGCTCAGCTGGTAAAGAATCCACCTGCAATGTGAGAGACCTGGGTTTGATCCCTGGGTTGGGTAAATCCCCTGGAGAAGGGAAAAGCTACCCACTCCAGTATCCTGGCCTGGAGAATTCCATGCAGTGTATAGTCCATGGGGTTGCAAAGAGTTGGACACGACTGAGCGGCTTTCACTTCACTTCACACACACATGGCTCTTTTAGCACTTGCTGAACTAAAATTATGTCAACAAAGTAAACTAAAGACAAAGAAGTGACTAGCTAAATTATTTAGATGAAGATTTTTATACTTAAATCCTGACCATGGACCTTCCTAAAAACAATCCTGGAAGCAGAGTTACAATGTAGGTAATCAACAAAACTTCCAACGATATGAATCCAAAATACTTTATACTTTTGTTGGTTAAAGATAGACCAGAGAGAATGACAGGACATGTTTAAACTGAGCACTGCCATCATTAGTTAGCTCTTTGTAACCTTGCAAAGTGCGGGTAAAGAACTATTCTGACTATGGTGGTAAAGGGAGCTGCCAGCTTGCTTTGGTTAATATCAAGTTCATTAGTTGCCTTATAAAGGAAATATGCTCTTGCTTCCTTGATTCACAGTGGATTTAATTTCCCCATAGTCCCAGGAATAAATTCCTTAGAAAAGAAATTTCTCTTTGCGGGAAAAACTAGTTCCCTTTAAGTGTATACAGCAGACACCATCGCCCAATCTCTCTGTGGTCTTGGTCACAAAGAAGCTCACTTCAGAGTAGACCCGAGCCCAACCACGGGAACAGACCTGACCACGGAAAACTATCTTTGCTGCTCTGACACCTCCAAAGGCCCCAGGGAAGATGCTCTTGAATTCACTGAATGACATTAACTATTCTTCTGAATTCACAAGTGTAAGGGTTCTCTTGTGGTTTAAGATAAGTGTGTGATTGCTGATTCTTTCTTCAAATGAACTGCTGGGAAAGATTAAGGGCAGGAGGGCAAGGGGGAAAATAGAGGACGAGATGGTTGGATGGCATCACTGACTCAATGGACACAAATTTGAGCAAACTCCAGGAGACAGGGAAGGACAGGGAAGCCTGGCAAGCTACAGTCCATGGGGTCACAAAGAGCTGGACACAACTTAGCGACTGAACCGCCACCACCACCAAGGTTCCAGAAAAACAAACTCTTCTGGTGGCTACTCAGCCTGCAGATTGCAGTTGTTAGTTTCAGAGATGAGTCTTTAATAGAGATGAATCCCACCTTCCACTTCTTGGTGATTCTAAGTTTCCAGCCACATCTTCACAGCTTTGATGGTGGCGGGGATGATACACTAGATTACATTAACCAGCTTTTTTGACTGCCCGTGTATCCTTCTAGGGGTTTTCAGTACAGTTGGATGATTAGAACTAGTGGGAATCCAAGAACCTAAAAAGTAAGGACCTGCAGGTCAAGTCAGCCGGGTTTGGAAGCCTGGCTTCCCAACTCCAGGTCATACTCTTGTTCCAAGGCAATATAATTCTTTGCTAAGTAAGAAAGCCTGTTTAAACCTCAAGCAAGTTTAGTTGGAATTTGAGAGAACACCATGCATTCTATAAAGAATATTCGCTTTCTCAGAGGAACCCAAGTGGCTAAATAGGATGTGTCAGTGGCTACTTGAACTGAAACTGCATGTTCAGAATTCTGCAAGGAAGGGGAGCATGCACCCCTAATTTCTTGATTTCTTCCCCTCTATCTGCTGTGAGGATCCACTTTCTCATGGGAACCTTAAGCTCTGAGTAAGGAGCTGTCACTGGCTCCATGTTGATCTGTTACCACGGAGATCACTGTGGTAACATACAAACCTGCCACCAGTCCAGACACACAAGTGTCTCATTCTGACTCCCAGAAGGATTACTCTATCCTCCTCTCTAGTCCCACCAGTTTAAAGTTTGTCTCTGCTAGGATTTAGCTCTAAAGTTTTTTGAAGACTGACTTTTAAATGTCATTAAAGGTCTAAATAGTCAGAGACAAGAAAAGAGGGAAGGAAAGGATGTCTCAAGATTTTAACACAACAAAGTTCACACATAGCAACTGTTCCCTAGGTTGTAGTGATTGACTCAGTTATTACATTACTTCACAAAGAACCAGAGTAAAACGTGGAGGGTGGTAACGCTTATTGATCATCGGCAACATATTGTTGACACACCAGTTCATTACTGTGAGCTGTGGACTGTTAAAGCACTACTGGGAGTTAATCTCTACATTTCAGAAACTGGAATTCTTTCCTAGATGGGGCAGGTCAATGGCAATCAGTCTCTAATGTGAAGACAAACAGACTTGACATTGGTCATCAGTTCGAGCCTGCCAGAATTGCTCTGGGTCCCACGCAAGTGCCCTGGCTCAACCAGGAAGGTGGAACCAAGCCGTTATTTATTTTTTATTCAGAGAAGTCAAAAAGGTTTTCTTTCAGTAGTGGTGAAAAAGGCTACATTTGTGCGAGACCTCCATCTTTCTAGAAGAAAGTCTATTTTAATTTCCCCTAAATCTTAAGGTTTCTGGCGGGCAGGCTGTGGACTATCTGGTTGACAGTAGCTAGATGTGATCTCCCCGTTAGGATCCTCTAACAGGGGTCCCAGAAGGGAGGGAGGCTGGGACTGCCAGGCTCATGTTCAGGAGCTCAGGCTTCAAGCTGGGCCTGGACCACATAAGAACACAAAGTTCTCTGGTTTCCTTTATGATGAGCGGAGGCAACTCCAGCTGGGTGAGGAGAGCAAAGGAGGCGGAGCTTCTGTCGCTCTGCAAACCCAGAGTTGAACCTAGGCTACTGCCTCGGCCCTTGGGGCCTTGATGGTCAGTGAAATGGTTAAGCAAGTGGTTGCTAAAGTGTTAGTCCCTCACTTGTGTCTGACTCTTTGTGATTCCATAGACTGTTGCCTGCCAGGCTCCTCTGTCCATGAAATTCTCCAGGCAAGAATACGGGAGTAGGTGGCCATTCCCTTCTCCAGGGGATCTTCCTGATCCAGGGATCGAACCTGGGTCTCCCGAATTGCAAGCAGATTCTTTACCATCAGAGCCACCAGTTAGACACTATCAATTGCCAACATCCATGGCCTGGCGGTCCACTTAGGGATCTCAAGACCCAGCGAATTTAGTTCTTCCTCCCCACAGCCGCTCACTGACATTCTGCTGATCTGAAAAGCAAGAAGCATTAAACAGAAGCTATGTGGCATTGTTGTTTAATCGCTCAGTTTTGTCTGACTTTTTTGCAACCCCATAGACTGTAGCCTGCTAGGGCTACGTGGGATTCTCCAGACAAGGATACTGGAGTGGGTAGCCATTTCATCCTCCAAGGGATCTTCCCAACCCCGGGATCTTACCCATGTCTCCTGCATTGGCAGGCAGATTCTTTTACCACTGAGCTACCAGAGAAGCCCCAAATAACAGCTATAACTCAAACTCATTAATTAGCAACTTCCTTTTTTTAAAAAAAACTTTGAACATAAAGGATGTTGAATTTCATCCACCTGTCAGTCATCTTGCTCCCCGTTCCACCTCTTCAGCTCCTGCAGCTCCTCCATTAATATGTTCTTCCTCTTAATGGATTCTCCCCTTGCAATGCTGCCAGGTAAGAAAAGCATCCAAGGAATCATCCCATCCATGGGACTAGGATGCAGAAGAGTGCACATCAGCTCTTATTCTAAACCAGCCCTGACTCCCTGCTCCTTGCATCCAAACAGAATAAATAATCATCCGTCTCTTCCATTTCCTCCTACTTCTTCTACCAGAAGAACACAGGAGCCCATTAAAGTGTAGATTGGGTCAGAGGATTTCAACAGTGTTCTTGCTTAGAAAATCCCATGGGCAGAGGAGTCCGGCGGGCTACAGTCCATGGGATTGCAAAGAGTCGGACACGACTGAGTATGCACGATTGAGTGCGCATGCGTTTCAACAGTACTTTCTTTTTTTCTACCTTAAAACCAAATGGGGAATAATGAAGCAATGAAGAAAAGGATTTAAAGAAAAAGAAAAAACAAAAACAAAAAACAAACAAACAGACACCATGGCAGCTAGAAGGCCAATGAAACATCAACATGAGTGATTACATTTCTCTGCAGAAGTGATACCAGGTCTACCCTTAATATGAACTCAAAATGACATACACGTGGTATTTTGCTACATTTGCCAAAGAACAGCTTAGTACTGTCTTTTTATTATTAGATACTGTCAAAATCATATGTTTCTCTCAGATTTTCTCCACGTGTTTTAAATAGACATGACTTTTTAAAAATATTGTGGCCTTTATTGAAAAATTGTTTTGAAAGTCTATATTCTTGGAGGAAGAAAAGTGAGATTAACAATGAGAATGAGGAGGAGAAAGTCCAAAGCTATTTTCACAACAGTCAAATAAGTGAAAATAGTAATAATAAAATGGGCTTAAAAAATAGAGCGCACATTAAAAGCTTACTTGTAGAGGAAAGTTAATAAAACCAAACAGGATCAAGACAAAAAAAAATGTTCTTTCTGTAGAGATTTAAAACACATCTTTGGATTGAAGTTTTTTAGATATTTATTTGTCTCTTATAATTACCATTTACTGGCACAGTAGGAGCTCAGTAATTACTGGTTTTGTTGAATCATTATCCAAGTCTTTGCTCCCTTAGACCAAGTTCCCACCTTGCTCATCTTTGTATTCCTAGCACTGAGCATAGTGTTTGTTCAAATCGATGTTTCTTGAACAGAACCAGATTTTAATTTTCTTCCGAACAAGCCCAGAGAGCCACAAACAATATATCCAAGGAATTTCACAAGAAAAAGGATGCAGTCTGTCACTGGGCAGTGTTCTTAACCACCTGAAACATGGCCAGCAGATTTCTGATCTATTTTTCAAGGTGTGACTGGAACTGGCCAACAAGGTTCTAAGACCAGTTTGGCCCTGTGATGAACTCAAACAGGTTCTCTTCCAGAGGCGAGGGGCAGAGCTCTGTTTGCGTGGTTCACGCCCAGGTATATGATTTTCCACCACTGGAAAGCTGCAGGCTTTTCTGCCCTTTCAGGAGCAGGTTGACTATGAGGTTCATTTTGTTTCGTTTCAGGTACCTGATACAGTTTTGACTCCACTTCTGGGCACTGAGGTCAATTTCATAACAATGGACAACACAGATGGGAGGCATGGAAGAACACAGGTTCAACAGCACACAGACCTGCATTCAAATCCTGACTCTACCACCAACCAGTTCTGTATCCTGGAGCCAGTTACTAAGGTTTCAAAGCCCTAGTTTCTGAATCTATAAAGTGAACATATTATCACCCACCTCTCCAGCTTGTTGGCAGAATAACAGGAATGAGATGACTTATTAAAGCTCCAGAAACACACAGTATACATCCAATAAATATCAGCTCTTTTGACTCAAGGCTCAACTTGTCACCATTTTACAACTGTCATCTTCTACGTGGTACTAGTTTTTCTAGCACTTTGGTTTTGTCAAATCAAAAATGGGTGCTGACCCCAATGCTCACTGCAGCACTGTTTACAAAAGCCAAGACATGGAAGTAACCCAAGTGTCAGAGGAAAGGAAAAAAAATGTGGTACATATATGCAATGGAATATTAGTCACGAAAAAGAATAAAATAATGCCATTTGTAGCAACACGCATGGAACCTACAGATTGTCATAATGAGTAAAGTTAAGTCAGATAGAGAAGGAGAAATTTCCTACTACATCCCTTATATGCAGAATCTAAAAAGAAATCATACAAATGAACTTAGAGGACAAACCTATGATTGCCAGAGGGGAAGGATGTAGAGAAAGGAAAGTTATAGAGTTTGGAATGGACATGTACATACCACTGTATTTAAAATGGATAACCAGCAAGGACCTACTGTATAGCACAGGGAACTCTGCTCAATGTTATGTGGCAGCCTGGATGGGAGGAGAGTTTAGGGGAGAATGGATACCTGTATGTGTGTGGCTGAGTTCCTTTGCTGTCCACCCATACTCCCAACAGAAAATAAAAAGTTTAAAAAAAAAATGGGTACGGAAAAGACTGTTTTGAGGCAAGATCAGTAATAGTCCTTCACTCATACAAACGTAAGATGAGAGGAAGAATAACGTGGCAGCCCTGAAATGAATACACGACAGCACATAATAAAACCTAATTGGCAGGACTGGTCAGCATCACACCCTCTATCCTGGAAGCCTCTTTGGACAAGGATATCCACAATGGGAACGGCTTAAACAAACAACCATTTGGAAACAAGCCGAATATCCCCCAGAGCAGCTGGGAGAAGGTAAACCAAAATCCTGGGACAAGTTCTCTTAAGGAAACAGCCACCTTCAACCCACAACCCTAGTCATTTTCAAGTCAGTATTCACTCAGAAACACTGCCCCCCCACCCACACACACATACACACGAATCGCTATTGCTGACATATCTGGCAAGCCCCAGGTTTTTTTGTTTTTGTTTACATCAGATACACTAATTATCTAGCTTCTTGAGCAAGTTTCTTCATCACTTATACAGGGAGTATTTCTTCCTTCCTCTTCAGAATAAATCCTATCAGCAAAAGGCAGGGGCCTCTTAAAATTGATCAGACAATGTCAGAGTTGAACAGAACTTATTAAAGTCATAGAGTTTGAGTTCCCCTAAGTTTAGAGAAGAGCAACGGAGGCTCGTAAAGGTTAAACAGCTCACCCTGTGCCACCGAGCGCTGGGTGGCAGCCAGGATTGAACCCTGGCCTCCTGATCCCAAGTTCAAGATTCTTTCTGCTACATCACACGACTGCTCTAAACTTTACACTTTGTGGATTCCTCCCCACAGAGCCCAAGCATGCTGCACACACAGAAAACCTCTAATAAACATTTGCCAAACTGACTTACAAATTCTACAGTTCTGCTGTTTCAACCCAATATTGTATTTCAATCCCCAAAGATCCCAACAGCAACTGAAGAATAAGTGCTATTAATATTTGGCCAATGCTTCAGAGAAATGTATGAAGTGTTTTTGAAATCATTCCTCATTTCTTCACAACAGGCTTCCTTGGTGGCTCAGATGGTAAAGAATCTGCCTGCAATGTGGGAGACTGGGGTTTGATCCCCAGGTCGGGAAGATACCCTGGAGAAGGGCATGGCAACCCACTCCAGTATTCCTGTCTGGAGAATTCCATGGACAGAGGAGCCTGGTGGGCTACAGTCCAGTCCATGGGGTCACAAAGAGTTGGACACAACTGAGCGACTAACTCAATTTCTTCACAACAAGGTGAAACAGGTGTTGCTGTACCCACTTCAGAGATAAGGAAACTGAGGCCGGGAAGTTAAATGGACTCATCCCAACTGCTAGTTGTCTCTTGTCAGAGCTGGTACTTGAACTTTGACATCTGATTCCAAAATCTGTACCTTTTCTACTTCATGAGCTTAAGCCTAATTAATGATGACTTCAGATAATACTGCCATTGTTCCTTTTCCTAGTCTGTTCCACCAAAGAAGAAACTTAATTCATAAGGCATATTCAAGTCAATTAAAAAAAATGCTGGCTGACTACACAAAATTATACATAAACATATATATATACATAAAATTATAAGTTCAGGTTATAAGAACATCATCTGCCCAACACAGACCCTAATCTTCTTCAACAAACCAGACTTGAGACCCAGCTCCAAGGACCAGAAGAGCACTTACATTTACTGCCTACAAGACTGTAAAGGCCAGCCTGAGGAAATGGTTGTATTTTTTTTTTTTTTAACCCCATGGCTGAAGACACTTTCAATTATCGCTTTGTGTCAAAGCGGGAAGGAAAGGGGTCATTTCTTGGCAGCCTGGGGCTCTCACAGAACGTATAAGGCCTCCGTGTTGGTCAGGATTGGGTGAAGCCACAAAGAAAGGCGGCTAGCGACGCTCCCAGCCTCCCGACTGGCTGCTCAGAGCCTGTTAAAGATAGAGACTAATGGCGGGGGTGGGAGGAAGGGAGATGCCGAGGGCTGTGAGGGAAGGTGTGGGGGGACGGATATAATCCGGCATACAGAAACCTGTCAGGATGGGATTTATTTTTGTTCTGTGAGGGAGTATAATAGGGCTTTGCCTGCGCTCTCAATAGCTGTTTTGAAGTGAACCCGGCTGGTATGTCTTTAATTTGTCATTTCATTATGAAACTGTTTCCCTTCCAAGAAGCCTTCAAGTCAGGAAGCTCTGTCTGCCCACACAGGAAATTCCTTTGCTTCAACTTCCCCAAAAAGGAAATTTCCCTCAGAAGTGAGCCCAGCATATGCCTTTGAGCAGAGCTGCTTCAAGAAATTTTGGCAGCTGAGTCCTGAAAACACCCCTGGCTGGCTGGCGGCGGCTGGGCTGCTGGAATAAACAGCGTGGCTCTCCCCCCTGGGGCGGGGACCCCATTGAAACGAGCCCTGGCACCCCCCCTCCGCCTTCTTCTGAGCCCTTGTAACCCCACCACCCCGTGTCACCCTCAGAGCTTTAATTCTCCAAGAGGGAATCGTGGCTGTGACTTTCATCAAGAAATAGGCATCTCTCATTATTTTTCACCGTAAGCTTTACAGAATTAGTTAAACTCTGCACATGCACAATTTTGATTTAAATTAATGGAAGGGGATAATCTGAAAAGGGAACGGAGTTTGCACTGTTTGCACAGGATTATTTAAAGTAGAATTTGATGTAACCATGTATTTAATCCACTTCTTCCAAAAAGCGCAAACTCCAAAAAAAAAAAAAAAAAGAAAACCATCTATGAAGATGTACCTACATCACACAACAGACTTCAACACAAAGCACCCATTCTTGTCCTCAAGCCCACACACATTTGAGACTTCTGGTAGAAAGATGGCAGTATTTCAAACCAAGAGGGTGCAGAAAAATAAAACAGCCAATTACAGTTCCTAAAGCACGTATATTGCCAAATGACCTTTTATCAAGGGTGGTAGGTGTTTTTTTTTTTTCTACGCAAACTTTCCCGGTGAGGACTTAAAGTAAAACATGGAAGGGAGAAAAGATCCCAAACCACAGCCTTATAAAAATTAATCTCTCAGACATACTGTGAATGACTCAGTGGGTAAGCACCCAGAGCAGCTGGGCTGAAGTGAAGAATAATATATAATATTTTATGAAGCTTCTTAGTACAGAGGCATTAGCAGAAAACTGACAGACTCACAGTTAAGTTTTTAATTTTCCATTTCAAATTATTTCATTAAAAAAAAAAGCTGTGAAAAGGAAAACGACACAGAGACCTAAAGAACAAAACGAGGGAGTGATAATGAACTTCAAACTGTATCACAAGAGACAGGACAAAGAGAGACAGAGACAGATGAGGAACTAAGGCAATCCTGGATTTTCACTCTGTACTAAGACTGAACTTGAATGGCAGTCATAGGATCTGATCTGGTTACGCTATTCATGTGCCAGGAATTGGTAAGGGATATTATTTACCAGGAAACAGAGAGATATTTAAGGGACTAGCAAGACTCCTATAGCCCACTGAAATCTGAATATATTAACCCTGAGGTTTGAGGTTGTGGTGGATGTTTTCTGAGGAGTGAATTTACGATTCTAGTTTAGTGAGTTATTCTGTTTTTCTAAAATTTATGAGGTTTTAACCGCAGTTGGATCACAGAGGGGGATCCAACACTATTTTTCAAGTTCTTTAAGAGAATGGTCTAGGGATTCAGTCTTTGGCTCAGACTGAGAGGAGAGATGTAAAGAGAAGGGTCTGACCCGCTCAGCCACCTACCGGCTCTGTAACTTCGGCCAAGTTCCGTAACCTCTTTAAACCTGACCTTTCATCAGTAAAGTGAGGGCAATAAAACTCAGTTCATAGGTCTGTTGTGAGGATTAAATAATATAATACATGTGAGAAGTGCCTACCGTAAGCACTCAATAAATGAAGTTACTGCTCCATATGGAATGCGCCGAAGACTTTCTCCCAAAGCCACATGCCCACTCCTCATAGAAGCCACCCAGCTCGGCCAGTTGCTTCAATTTCCACACAAGCCAAGGTGTTCCTGGCCCCTTCAACTTGAGCCTTGGATTAACAGCTCCCTTATACGTAGGCAATCAATGATTTAGTCATCCCTGAGTAGAGACACTTTGGTAAGAATGGTTGAAAGGCTTAAGGATTTAGACTTACACCTCCAAGTTTACTACTCCTCTCAAGAAAATGCAGATGACTTACACCTTCTCATGCTGACAGTGAGCTAGAGAGGTCCAATACTGTTCAGCTAATAAAGATTCAGGCAATGTCTTGAGACCAACAGCTAGACATAAGAAGCATCAGATGATTCATCTTGGTCTCACAGATCCAGGTTCACAATGTTTTGTCTAAATCTAGGGGTCTGGATTTTCCATCTAATCTTATTTAGTCTCCTCCATGGGGAAAGCCAGCCCCCAGTGAAATCATGGGGTTTATATCCAGCTCAGATCCCTCCCTTAACCTTCTGTGCTGACCACGGATCTGACCACGGATTGTCTAATTTAAAAGATTCAAGAGATTCATTAAACTAATTTTCATTAAGACATCAAGGATATCAGGTATTAACTACATCGATCCGATGTATCATCTGCTATCACAATTATTCACTTTCAAAAGTGGAGCTAGGTTGGGACTTCCCTGGTGGTCCAGTGGTTAGGAATCCACCTTGCGATACAGGGGACTTGGATTTGATCCCTGGTCCGGGAACTAAGATCCCACATGTCGGGGAACAACTAAGCCCATGGTCCACAGCTAGAGAGTCCATGCGCCGCAACAAAAGATCTCACATGATACAACTGAGACCCAATGCAGCCAAATAAATGAAAAAAAAAAGTGGAGCTAGGCGGAAAAAATGCTTGATCCAAAGGAATATATCTTAGAAGAATTTCAGGTACCACAGGAGTTCATCTTGGGAGATATTCAAGTTTGAGGCACTCTTATCCCACTGCAGCTGGTGATCACACTTTCTAAAGCATAACATGGGCCCTGTTCACGGACAATGATAAGCCCTCAGTTCTGGAGTCAGAGTAGTGCTGTCTGGACAATACAAATGCAGAAGGCAGCCTCTTTCTGAATCTCAATACTCCTTCAGCAAACAAAGGAGCAGCAGATGAGAGGTGGCTACCCAGATGGATGTACAATGCCAACACGACAATGCCCAGTTGTACTTCTTCAACTTCATTCCCTGGATCATGTTGAGTGGTAGGAGTCATCACAGAAGCTCCAAGAAGCAGATGTCTGGAGTATTAGCTTTGAGACAGTTCCCAACCAAACTCCCCCATCCCTTAGTGTGTTAAGTCACTTCAGTCCTGTCCGACTCTTTGTAACTCAATGGACTGTAGCCTGTCAGGCTCCTCTGCCTATGAGATTCTCCAGGCAAGAATACTGGAGTGGGTTGCCATGCCCGTTTCCAGGGGATCTTCCCAACCCAGGGATTGAACCTGTGTCTCTTATGTTTCCTGCCTTGGCGGGCAAGTACTTTACCATCAGCGCCACCTGGGAAGCCCCCCACCCACCCCTATATGCACTCAAACACACATGCACACTCATTTGGATTTATCTGAAGTGAAATTCTTCTTTGCCGAGGAATCAAGAGATAAAAAAATTCTTCTTTTATAAAGTCCAAACACATTTCACACCTGTTCAGATTTCTGTGGGTCTCTGAAGTTCCTCTTAGCACCATCAGAGAACACGAGGAAAGATTAACCCATTACTCTCAAAGTGGGGTGTCTCTCTCCCTCTCTCTCTCAGGGAATTTCTAGTTTCGTGTTCCTAAAAGTAAACCCCAAATATCTGGGTGAATCGTTGAATCACAGCCAGACTGTAAGATCAGCAAGTGGCCCATACCACATGGGGCAGAACTGCAAACAGGGGAACACAAGCTTGCTGTCTGTCTGGGTGGGGATTTCGCGAGCCAACCTCGTGGCCACTTCACAGGAGAAGTGAAAAGAGTAAGTGTGAGAGTTCAGAGCTGTGAGAACAGCACTGTGTAAGGAATCAGAGTGAAAAAAGAAAGAGACGCGATTTCTCCCCCTTCCCCTTGGTTGTCATCTACCAGGAAAATATGCCCAAGACAGATGAACCCTCCAGCTTGTCATCAGAATAACAGGTTTGCGAACCTGCCTGGCCACACAGTTGCTTCCTCAAGTCAGGCTCGTGAGGAGAAAGAGTCATTTCATGTCCCCAAGAGGGTTGGCACCAGATCATCGGCTCATATTTGTTTCCCTGCAAAGAGCTCTCAATGTTGGTGACTCGAGAGCTACTTAGGGAAGCAAAATAAAACCCCTCGTCAGCTTTGTTCACGAATCAGCACCGCTGATTCTTTCCTCCCTCATCCTACACCCCCTTTTCACAGCCTGTGGCAATGAGCAGAGGACTCGAGTAACTGGTACAGGGGCTCCATTTAGAAATAGTTTCTTGGGTGTGAGCTTTCATGCTCAGGGGATGGTCTAAGTGTCACGCATTCTCTCTGCTGGGCTGTGCGAATAGAAATATACATTAAAGCTCAGCATGAAAGCTTTCACTGGAGAAGCTGAAAGCCTCCATTCCCTGGTCAACTGGGCCCCCCCCCCCCAACTATTAATGTGGAATTAATTGTGCATGTGCTGTGGGACCCGCAGAAGGAGGGGAGTGTGGCCAATCTGGAAAGCCTGAAACCCAGTGGACGCCACCGAGAGAGGGAGCACCTCACCGAGAGAGGGAGCACAGTGATCATTTGTGCAGGTTACAGGAAAGGCAGACGTGCCCCTAGCTGCTGAGGGGATTCCCACAAATCATGCAATTGGGGTCAAGGAGGTAGTTACCAGAAGTCACACCTGTGTGTAATGCACTGGGCCAAGAGCCAGGCTCACAGCCGATTCTCAGGCCAGAACGTGGGGGGGGGGGCGCGGTTTGGAGGACGGGGGAGTGGGCCCGTAGTTCTACTCTGAGGTCCTGTGAACCGGGGGAAGATGCGAGTGGCTAAGGCACCCTTCAGGACACCTGCAAAGCCCACGAGCTGGCTCGGGTTCCCAACCCACAAAAGCATCAACTGATCTCAGCATGGGCAGCGTGGGGAAGCACCCTTCGGCGTCGGGGAGTTGAATTTCCAAATTTCTTTGCAGGAGAACATCCTCACAAACCATCACAGCCAAAGCCGAAGACAATTTCCTGCGTCATTAAAATACCACCATCTGCACTAAAATGTGATGTTGAGCACATGAAATCAAGTGAATAATCATGAGCATTTTATAGATAATGCTCCACTGCTGATATGCCTTGTATTTCTCTTCTGGAATTAAAGAACAACAACAAAAAGTGGCTGAGCTGGGAAGAACCCAGGGACATTACATACTCAGGGTGAGGAAATGATGACCCTGGGAGGAAGAGTGAAGTGTTAGAGATGACCCCACCTACTACTGACCACACTTGGCCAACAATGGGAGGGCTGACCCGTCAAGGGCGTCCTTTGCTCTGTGATTCTGCAATAGAGCTTCCTGGAATGCAGGTCATGAGGGTAACAACCAAGGCATCAACAGGTCAGACAACTTTTCTGAAGAAGCGTGTGAGATTAACAAAAAGCATTAGGAAGTGAAATGTTTTCATTCGTGAGCCCATCAACTTTTCTATTGTTGAATAATAATCTGCGAGGCAGATTATCACTTTTAAAAAGATGGAAAACTGTGGACAACAGAAACCTCTTTTCACTTCATTTTGTTTTTAACACTCCAGCCTTTATCAACACCTGAAAATAAGTTACAGATACCAGTCTACAAAGAGGCTTGAATTTGAAAGTTTATCGTCTTCTAAGTTCAAAAGATAATTTAGTATCTGTCTCTGATTTTATCCCTTTGGCATTTCTTGTTGGCAATTTATATAAGTTTTGCCTAAATTAGAAAAAAAAAAAATCAACCTGTAAGTCTGGATTTTCTCTTTCTAACCAACAGCTAGAGGAAAACAATTTTCAACAGTTCCTAGTACTTTTATGAAGCAACATGGAGAAGTGAATACAAGCCTGGGTTTTGGAATTAAATCTGGATTCAAATTGTGGCTCCTCTGGTTTCTCTGTGTGAACTCTAGCCAGTGATGCACCACTCAGACACAAACCAGACAAAACATCTACCATGCAGTACTAGTGATTATTCAGAGTAATATAGATAAAGTTCCTGGCATTGAGAAAGTGTTCAGTAAGCAGTAGTGACAACGATTTCTTATTCCACACTCTATTGCAACAGATTCCCTAAGGTGGTATCTCATACACAGTCAACCTCAGAACGGCTCCTAGGAAAAGCAAAGCATCTATAAACTGTAAGGTGGGGGGTGATAACAAAAAAAGAAACTGATTTGCAAAGGTAAGCCACTCTTGGAAAACAAATGGATAAACCCTAATCCTGTTACTTCTAAAGTGGAGCTACAGGGACTTCCCTGGTGGTCCAGTGGTTAAGAATCCACCTTCCAATGCAGGTTTGATCTCTGGTCAGGGAACTTGGCCACAGGCCAAGGGGCCACTGAAAAGCCCAAATGCCAGAACTACTGAGCCCACGTGCTCCAGAGAGAGCACACAACTAGAGAAGCCCCATGACACGATGAAGATCCTGAGTGCCACAACCAAGACCTGACACAGCCAAATAAGTAAATAAACAAATGAAATAAAATAAAGTAGAGCTACGTAAATACTCGATAGCCCTCTAATATTTTTTAAGAGCATGCTATTTGCCAACACTTACCTATGTATCTTTTTTTAAAAAAAGTGACTGTTACCTATCCCCTTGCAAACCTTCCCCTTCTTGTTTGAAGTGAACCACTTTACTGAAAGGTCCCACCCAGCTCAGAGAATCTAGCCCCCGCAGAAACTGATCAAACGACATGTTCTCTGCACAGTCCTGCATGGGTGAGGATTTTCCTCACAGGCATCCTATCTGTACCCACCAAATACCCAGAGCTCTTCGTCCAGGATCCACACATGCGGTCTGCATTTCTAGTGCCCCATTTGAGGCTATTTCTATGCATGATCTTGAAAGGACTGAAGCTGAGGCTCCAATACTGTGGCCAGCTGATGCAAAGAGCTGGCTCATTGGAAAAGACTCTGATGCTGGGAAAGACTGAAGGCAAAAGGAGAAGGGAGCGTCAGAGGATGAGATGGTTGGATGGCATCACCAATTCAATGGACATGAACTTGAGCAAATGCCAAGATATAGTGAAGGACAGGGAAGTCTGATGTGCTGCAGTCCGTAGGGTTGCAAACAGTCAGACACAACTTAGTGACTGAACAACAACTATTCATGATCTTAGAGGAAACAAGGACTAATTTCAGAAGAATGGGGTTTAGTCCAGTTACCCAAGATGGGAGCAGTAAATATTGGGGTGTGGTGACTAATTATTCTTGGGAATTTACAGTTAGCATGTGGTCAGAGACAAGGATTGTTTAAATCTCTCAAATCCTACCCTACCTTCCTTCAGAAGAGACCAGAAAAATCAGCCCCCTACCCCTCAAAAAACACACATGGATGCTTCAGGCTACCAAACCAGAATCCTCTGATGGTAACGAGTGAAATCAGCAACACTCAACGGTCCTTGGTAACACTGACCTCTGGAAATACAGAAAGATAAACCACACAAAGTCAGGTCAGAAACCCCAAGCGGGAGCTTACCTAGTAGCTCAGTAGTAAAGAATCTGCCTGCCAATGCAGGAGACACAGATTTGATCCCTGGTGCGAGAAGATACTGAAGCCTGTGCCCCTAAGAGTCCATGCTCTGCAACAAGAGAAGCTACTGCGATGAGAAGCCCGTGCACCACGACAAAGACCCAGCACAGCCAAACACAAAGAAAGAAAGAAACTCCAAGAGTCTGAGCTACTGTGAACTCAGGCATGAAGCAAATGGGGAAAAAAAGAAACCTGTTACTTGATAATGGAAACTTGCTCACATTTGTACAGACTCGGCCCAATCAATACACTTTGTGATAACATAGAGGAGGTAGGGAGGAACCTAGACCGAGCACATCTGAGCCAACGGGACGGTGAATCTTTATCAAACTAGCCAGCAAGTGTTAGGTAGACAGACATGAGGATGATGGACAGGGAGCCCTCAATCTGTAGAACCCAAAAAAACACCAAGAGAAAAGATCACAGTGGTACCGATAGTGGGGAAGACCCAAGGGGAGATGGGAGAAGGGACACAGAAGAAATGGAAATAACATTTCTTATTTCCTGTTGTTCAAGTCTATTCACAGAACAGACTGGTTCCCATTGGCTTTGCTTTTTAGACGGCTTGCTCACTTAATCTGTCATAAACGTTCAACACTGGGTGTAGAATGGAGCCAGGTATCTCTGTATCTCTCTCATGGTAAATAACCCACAGCACCAGGTAAGGACAACCCATGGTCAGAGGCTTCTGATGTCTACTTCAAAATTTCAAGGAAAGTGAGAGCCTTTCCCCCATTCCTTGCAGGACCAGAGCCACTGTCTTGGAGCGTTTGCCAGAGGAACTGCCTTAAATGTACATGAAGCACACGGCATGAAATGTGAAGCGAAAGAAAAGGTCAATAGACCTCTGGTTATATATTTTTTTTCTTTTTTTAAAAAAAAGACATCTATAAATAGCTGCATTTATTGAAGTTGCTTCCTTATCAGGAAGCATGGAGCTAGGAATTAATGTCTGCCTGCATCGGAAATTCTTGCAGACAGCAAACCCAAAAAGGAAATTTCCCTTCCAAAAGCATCCTGGCTGTTCTGTTGTGGCCTGTTTTTTCTCTTCGAGCTCTTTGAAGTAGCTACCCAGGACCCCATGAGGCTGGAAAAGCAGAAAGCCTCCAAGTATCTGAAACTAGAAAGTGAAGGCCCCCAAAGAAGGCTTGCGGGAAACACAACAGAAAATGCTGGTGGCTGGCCATCGTTGTTAGAAGTCATGACTGCTTTGTCGAGATACTGAGAAGGAAATCCTTCTCCGTGTCCTTGCCTCAACTCTGCCAGTGACGTCACAGCACACCACAGGCATCTGGGGAGCCCTGACATTTGGCTGAGGACAGGGAGGATCTGCTGGGTCTGGGGAAGAGGGGAGGGAAGGTTGAAGAAAAAGATGACAGATCCAGGCAAGGAAAGAAAGCAGTTTCAGACAGAAGTACAGTTGCGGTGTGGGAATGGTCAAGGCCCTGGGGTGGAGGGCCCCAGGGCCGGACCAAGCTCCCAGGAATCACCGAGTTAGAAAATAGATCTCATTTCCATTGTGACTTTGGGAAACAGCCTCAGAACATGCAGGCAGAACTCCAGGCCCTTTCTTTAATGAAACAAGCAAATATATCCATGCTCCTCTCCACCCTTGAAAGTGAGGACGGCCCTGCTAAACAGGCGATTCACTAGCCGTGAAAACTGAAATAGAGCTCTCAGTGAGTTTGTGGTCATTGTTCGCCAGGCACTGTGCTAGGTGCTATACGCAAACTACCTCTGAAACGTATAGGAAACACTCATCAACTCTATTTCAATAAAAAAACATTTTTTTAAACTCTTGAAAAACAAAAGTTGCTAAGACTAAGACAGCAGATCTTAAAAGTTCTCATCACAAGAGAAACTACATGTGGTAACAGATCTTAACTAGATTTATTATGGGCTTTGCTGATGGCTCAGTGGTAAAGAGTGTCTGCAATGCAGGAGACCTAGATTCGATCCCTGGGTCAGGAAGATCCCCTGGAGGAGGGCATGGCAACCCACTCCAGTATTCTTGCCTGGAGAATCCCATGGACAGAGGAGCCTGATGGGTTACAGTCCATGGGGTCACAAAGAGTCGGACATGACTGAGCAATTAGCACTTTCCCTTTTCAGATTATTATGATCATTTCACAATATATACATATATGGAATTACTGTACATCTGAAATTAATATATTTCAAAAAATTTTCTGGATTTTGATAATCATACTGTGATTATGTAAGAGAATACCCTTGTTCTTAGAAAAATACACAGAAGTATTTAGGGATAAAGACTTAAAAAGAAACCCTCATCAGTAGGTGTGTTATGCAATTTGAGTCTTGGAGAGGGGAACTCATCTAACAGAGGCAGCCCTGGGAGGCCAGTCTCCTACATCTGTCCCAACTCAAGTCTTTTCTATTACTGTGCTTTTTCACTCAGAAACTCAGAAAGATCAGTGAGCCCCGATCCCAGGAGGTAACTCCTGATGAAATGCCAAGGAAGCTATGGACTTGGGTGAGTCCTCTGTGGCCAGCGCTGTTCTTCTAGTGGCAAGAGAGTTACTGGTCTTTAACCTCAGCTCACAGGACAGTAAAGAGGGAGGAGCAGGAGAAACGGGTGAGCAAAACCAAAATGATTATCCATCAAGACAGGCGCTTGTTCCTGCCAGAAGCCAGCCTGCTGGAGGGTCAGCACAAGTGAAGGGGTGAGTGCATTCCTAGAGCCCTCGCTGCCCCAAGTCCCCGCACCCACAGCCGCCCAGACACCGACAGTCAGCATCGCCTCTGCTTTCAAGTCTGTGACACTCTGCCATCATCTTTTCTCCCAAAAAGGCTAAGTGGTGACTTTGGGAACACAGAAATCACATCAGATTCTTCACCTGCCGTATTCAGTGAAACTATCTGAGCCCCGGTAATCTCATCAATAAAATAGGATTAGTAACACTTAGGATGGCTGCATGATTAAATGAGACCATATATACAAACACGTTTTGTTACTTACCATAATGTAAAATGCTAACTATGATTATACGTAATTCCCATTTTTTGCCTCTTCTTTGGGACAGGGAAGAGCTTGAAAGTATATAAAATTGTCGGCTGCTCCGCTCAGGAGCCGAGAGAGACACAGCGTCTCCCTTCACTGCCTGGCTCTAACCGGGCACTGCATGTCACATGACGCTCTCACACTCCAACACTCTGCTGAGTGTGCAAAATCGCCAAAGAGGGTGAGCAACCAGGGAACGTTTCCATAGGAAGGCATTAAATTAAATTATTAAACACACGCAAGTAGGAGCCATAATGTAAGATTTCTGAAAGATTCACAAGCAAAGGGAGGAGACAGCTAAGGGTCTATTTCTGGTGTTCTGACGCTAGAAAACTCTGAGCAGCTATTACGGCTATTTATTAACCTGCAACATCATACACCATAACCCGATTCAATGTGATGAATGAGCCCTGGGTTCTGATTTTTAAATATCAACCACAGGAATTTTACAAGAGCAAATTGGCACCACGGAAGGCAGAGACTCCAGGCAGATGGCATCACCTCAGCCTGTGATTAGAGGTGATCATGTCGACTAAATGCACGATGATTATGTGAAAAGGAATTTAATAAAGAAAAGGCATTTAGTGATTTCAATTCTGCCCCATAGATCTGAAATATATGCTTTGTGACCACTTGGGTGGCCCTGGACATCGTGATTTGAGGCTGAGTATGTCACAGGGCTGGCATCAGCCCATAAGGTATCTCTGCTGTCCTCCTCATCACCCACCACCCATGAATTTAGAAAAAAAAGTGATCCCTGGGCAGACAAACTAGAAAGAATCTTCACACCATGAAGGTCCAATGAGGCCCTTCACTGCTCAGAGAATCAAAACTGGCCTTTTCCAGCCACTCTCGGGGGCACCACAGTCCTATGAGTTTTTTTCAAGGTATCATGAAAGGTTTGGGGACTTCCCAGGTGGTGCTAATGGTAAAGAATCCGCCTGCAGTGCAGATGTTAGAGACTCGGGTTCCATCCCTGGGTTGGAAAGATCCCCTGGAGAAGGAAATGGCAACCCATTCCAGTATTCTTGCCTGGAGAATTCCATGGACAGAGGAGCCTGGCAGGTTACAGTCCATGGGGCTGCAAAGAGTTGGACATGACTGAAGGGACTTAGCACACACGCATGAAAGGATTACGTCCCCTTTAAAGAACAGAACTTTTCATTTTCACCTACCTGCTGTAATTGTCACACTTCAGCTCCTCTAGCCTCAAGCTTAAAAAAAAAATTTTTTTTTAATACCCTAGACGGAAGGAAGGGGAAAAAAATACCTTTCTGTCTTTTCAATAAACATACTTGTGTTTGCTTCCTGGTGCAGCAGGGAAGTTCCAAGAAGCTGCTGGAGGACTCCTGCAAGGGAGTGGGGGGTGGGGGTCAGGAGGCCGGACCAGGATGGCAGGCAAGCCCTTCTCCTCTGGGCTCCCCTCCTCTCCTGGGACCAGACTGCCCTGCCTGCCCCTATCAAGTTCTCTAGAATCACCACTTAACAGGTTGCCCTATTTATCACTGTCTGTGTTTTTTTGTTTTCTTTTTTAATCACAGGTAAGTAAGAGGAAAAGGCATTACTTTCTACTTCTTAACAGCTTCCTAATTTGTCACACTGTGTCTTCCATGTGGCCCTGTGTTTGGAGAACAAAATGGTGAGAAACCCATCATACAAGAACCTTAAATATTATGATCCTTGCCTTCCCCTTTAACTAGGAAAGGCTAGATATTGATTTCAGAAAGGAAGAAAAGGACGGGTTAAGAGAGAGAGGGTTTATCTGGAGATCAATGAGGATAAAGGGAGAAAGGAAGCCACTGGAGGCATACCAGGCTGGTGAGTGTCTCTTTAAAACAAGCAGCTAAAAACGCTTTCGAACTAGCAATACCATAAATGTCCTGCTGCTGTCTTGGCTCTCGGATTCTTCCCCGTACTTTCCATGAGCATTCCACTGGGAATTGTCTGGAATCCCAGATTCGAACAGCAATAACCAAATTCCCTTGTCAGAAGATTTATTTTCTTTTCGGCTTGGAAACCCAGCTGGGAGGCATCCTCAAGTGTACAGCTCAGCCGCAACCAACCTAGAGGCTCCAGGAGACGTTTCTCAAACAGCACAACGGGCAGCTGAGTTTTGGAACCCGCAAGAGAGGCGGGCAGCTCAGCCTCCCGTGGAAAGTCCCAGCTGAGGACAGATGGCAAGAGCCTGGGAACTGGAGGATTCGTTCCAGATGTGGGAACTGGTGGTGTTACGAGAGGGCCAATGCAGATGCCAAGGAGGGCCCTAACGTCAGGCTGCCCAGAGAGTAGCACTCAGGCAAAACTATCACCATGAAACCTAAATCCATCACCTAACAACTGACTATGTTTTAAAGCCAGCAGTGCTCTGCTACAGTTCTATATAGGATAATTCTCTATGTGGGTATCCATCCAACCATCCATCTACTCATTCATCCAGTACCCAAGGGAGAAATGCAAACTATTCAACAACTGATCCACCAGTTAGAACAGATTCTAGCCAGAAACCAGCCTTCTGGCCACATCAGTGAATACTGGCCAAGTGTCAACCCTGAACTCATCCATCCATCCAAAACGTACATATTAAATATACTTACATCGTGGCAGGATAGATAAGAGCCCAGATGGTGCAGTGGTAAAGAATCTGCCTGCTGATGCGAGAGATTTGGGAGACGCAGGTTCAATTCCTGGGTTGGGAGAATCCCCTGGAGAAGGAAATGGCAACCCACTCCAGGATTCTTGCCTGGAGAACCCCATGGACAGAATCCCATGAACAGAGGAGCCTGGCCAGCTATGGCCCATGGTTTCTCAAAGAGCTGGACATGCCTGAGCACACACACAGACACACAGGCTCTGGAGTCAGACAGAACTGAGTTTGAACCCTGACTCTATCTCCCACTGACTGGGTGACCTTGGCAGTTTACTTACATTCTCTTAAACGCTAAATTCCTGATGTGTGACATGGATATTGAAAGAATATCTACAAGTATTGCTGTGAGAATAAATAAAATAATTTCCATCAAGGACTTCACACAGTGCCTGCTATAAAGTCATCCCAATAAATAAATACTAGCTACGATGCTTATGTGCTAGGCACTTGGCAGGGTCTGGCCAGTGGTGAGCAGCACAGCTGTGACTCAATGAGGAAACTGTCTACTCAGGAAAAAAACTTAAAATGTCTGTATGGAAGAAACAGTTCCAAGTAGGGAAAATGATGTCTTAGGTGAGGTCATAATATTTTCAAGGTAAGAGGGCTGTTAAATATTCTCCTGTCCAATCACCACCTTGCATGGTAGGAAAACTGAGTGTTATGATGACTGCCTCACAGTCAAACAGCTCATCTAGCAGTAGAACTAGTTAAAGATTAAGATCTCCTGAGCGCCACTTCGTTGTGTTTGTTAGTGCATTTTATCATGATAACTTTTTATGGAGAGGCAGCGCTAGGGTAAAAGAGCCTCCATATGTGAAAGTCATCCAGCAGCAAACCAAGAGTTAGGGCTTTCTTGGGATGGGGGGAGGTCAGGGGAGTCAATGTGTCATCGTACAGAATTCAAAAGCCGTGAAAGAAACCTCAGCCTATTTGGAACAGGAGTTCATCATTTCCTTTTCTCTCTTTATGGAGACTCCAAGCTCCACAGGGGCAAGGAGTTGGGTCTACTCTATTCATTTCAAAGTGTCTGGCATAGTGCAGGTAATCAGTAACTGCTTGTGGAATGAATAAATGAATGAGATTAGTAGCAGGCATGCTTTGTCTGCATGGCCTGAGTCTGTTCCATCCTGAAGTGAATGTCCTAGTCACAGAACAGCTTCTGGAGAAAAAAAGGCTCACACCTAGCTGTGGTCTCTCTCCCAGTCTGTCTGCTCACAACACTCACTGGTACCACAATGCTCCAGGTTTACTGCAGATGACTGTGCCCACAGTCATGACCCTGACACGCTCACAGTCCTAATCTCTTTAAAGTTCATTGTGGAGAAGATGGTAGACTGAGGCTGGAAGGTGCTGACCACAGTATACCAGCTTTGTAAACACTGATAGATGTGGCAGGCCAGTTGAAAGAGGTGAAGGATGCCTTCAGCCCCCAACACCCCTTGAAGTTTACAGCTACCATCCTCACTGTGAAAGAGAAGGAATATGCCAGTAACACCCCCCAGTACCTCCCAGCATCACAGTCATCTGATCTGCTGAATAGGCACAGACAGAGGAAACAGACGCCTGCATCTTCTCCTCTCGCTCCCCACTCTTAGCAGGCAGCCTTGGGCTTTCTCAGGAGGGATAAGCCACGAAGAGCAGAATAACCCAGGGAGCACGACTGTGGCAGAAAGAGATGGCAGGTACAACCAGACCACCACTCAAGTCATGAGAAATCAACTAGGGAAGGGCCAAGGTGACTCCCTGCCCCTGCCGTGTCCTCCATAACCTGAACCTGCGTCCCGAGGGTAATAGTCAAGCCAGAGAATCTGGCATTTTCTTGGACATCGCAGCCAGGTTGGAAATCAGGTGACCCATTCTCCCCGGCTACACCCAGCACCCTGGATCATCGGGGCTGAGCGGCAGCTCAGAAGAGAGACAAAAAGGGAAGGGACAGGTGTCAGGTGCTTCGGAGCCTGGCCCCAGCAGCCAAGTGTGGGGCCCCTGATGCTCTGCCCAGCTGCAGCTGAGGATTCAGGCAGGGGAAGTGGAAGAGGAAGGGGCAGAGGAAACTCAGAAGAGAAAGGTAGAACTATTACAAAATAATGGGAGTTGTCAGGTGACTCAGCGGTAAAGAATCTGCCTGCCAATGCAAGAGATGCGGGTTCCATCCCTGGGTCCGGAAGATCCCTGGGAGAAGGAAATGGCAGCCCACTCCAGTACTCTTGCCTAGAGAATCCCATGGACAGAGGAGCCTGGAGAGCTACAGTCCATGGGGTCGCAATGAGTGGGACACGTCTGAGCGACTGAATACCCACAATGGGAACCGTAGAGGCAATGAAGGTACAAAAGAGAGGCAGAGAAAACAGGAGGGGAGGGAGAAAGGCCCTGTGTTGGCATAAGAGGAAGGAACAGAGCGAGGATCATGGAAGAGGAGGGGACAGCCCTGCAAATAAAGTTCAAGTACACAGCAAAAAGCCAAAGGGGAGGGAGTCTGGCGCAGAAGCTGTGCAAAATTTAGGGGCAATGAAGACACAGAAGGCGAAGAAGTGTGAACTTTAGGAAGACAGACTCTCCCCCAAGAGTTCACCTTGCCTCTTGGGAGACTCAGTGGAACCTGTAGTACCCCTGTCATAGTCAGAGTTGAGATCAACGCACCATCAAACAAGGGAACACCCAGTAATCTCCGAATCTCACGGTTATCAAAGCCATTTTGGGGGGTGGGGCGGCGGGAGGAGAAGGATGCCAAGAGTTTTTGGAAACTGTAGGAAAACCATCTCAGAGCGTAGCCCCTGCCCGGGCTTGCAGCCCTGCCTCCCTCGGCCCATGCGGTTGACCCTTCTGACTGACAGTCTGTCCGTCCACCCATTCCATCCATCCCCCATCCATCCAGGACGCACGAACACTCACGCAGGTGCGCGGGCAGGCGGATCGAGTCTTCCTCCATCCTGAGCGCTCTGGGCACTGGCACATGAAGCGGCGTCGAGGAAGCGTAACTGGGCACCGGGCTCTCGGGGGGTGTGTATGAAATTCGTTCCTGCTGTTAAAAGAAGGGCAGAGAGAGGGGAAGGGAAAAAAGACAATGAAAGCCTGGAACTGAGGGGTGACGGCAGCGAGGGGGTGGGTGGGGGAGTCTGGGTGTGGGTCACCTCTCCAGAGGAGACCTCTCTCTGTGCAGTTGTCTTTCAGATCGCCAGCACTCGGGATTTATAACAAAACGCTGAAAAGCTTTAAGATAGGGCTTTTCCTGTGTGCTGGGGTCAATAGGTGTTCTTTTTTTTTTCTTCCTCTTTGTATTAGTGGTTTGTTCCAGTAAAGAGGGGAGGCAAGATGAAGGGGATGAAACAATATATCCCAAGAGAATGTCATTAAAGACTCCTCTCTCAAAAATTACTTTTCCCGGTCACATAATTTATGTCACCAATACATTAAAAACCATTTTTCTCTTCTCTGGCAATATCCCCAGCTTCTGATCAAAGTAGGATTCCATACTTAGATCCAATGAGAGGTGAGCCCAAAGTGAGAGCTTATAAGTTTGAGGTTTCAGTTAATAAATCTACAAGCAATATTTGTCTCTCACCTACCTATCCCATTATACAACCATCACCACCAAAAATCTCCACGGTTTCATTTTTTCCTTCATAGCTGCGAATTATCTGCCACATCAACCAGTTATCTCCTTGCTCCCCTCGCGCTCCATCTTAGAATCAATATTTCCTTTCCTTCTGAAGCATTTCAAGAGCTCATTCAAAGAATCCTCTGCATTTAAGGAAGTACTGTTTAATTGACGGTACTTACTCAACAGACAAGGAAAGGGGGAGGGGAAAGTCAGCACCTCCACTGTTTAAATTCAAAAGGGCAGTGTTTGTTAGATCGATTAAAACAATGCAATGGGGTGGGAAGTATTAGTTTTAAGTTAAAACGTGGCAAATAATGGCAAGAAACTGATTATGCTGTTCATTGGGAGAGTAGTGCAATTTGCATCTCAGATCTGTACCAACTGGTTTGACTTGCAGTCCATACATAAACACAACTTCCGTTAGTTTCTGTGGTTTAACTGGGCAAAGTAAAGTGGGACACACACAGTCCAAAAATAAGTTGGGGGTGGGGATAGGGGGGGATCAGCAAGATGCCATTGTGAAAACAAAAATCAAGAGCAAAAGAAAAATTACGGATTAAAATAAAGCCAAGGGGGGTGTTTAGGTTTTACAAAGCATTCTCTAACATCTTATACTCCATCAAATATGCAACGGGAAGCAGGGGCGTCCCCCAGCCCTGTAACCAAATTAAAGCTTCTCTTCTCATAACCTGGAAAGTTAGGCGGTTGTGGTAGGAAGTTTTGATTTTAAATGAATATATACATATTTTTGTAATTTCCGAATGGAATCGCTATACCTTCCCCGAGGCATCCTCAACTGGCAATGAGGGCCTTTGGAATATTTCTGCTTAAACACACATCCTAAAGTTTCTTGGTGAATTTCTTAATTCAGGGAAGACACATACACCTTAGATTTCATTTCTGGATTGATCGAGGTGTCCTGTGAAAGGTCACCCAGAGGCAAAACCTTCAACTTCACTTTTCTTGAACTTTACCAAACATCACACGTATTCTGAGCAATTCTAACTTAGGGATGAGTTATATTTTCAGGGCTTGGTTTGGGGTTTTTGAGGTGAAAAAGGCAAAGACATAAACACACATATGGGAAACATACGAAATCTGTTGAGGGGTTTTTCAAGGTGAGATAGGTTTTTAAAATATTTTAAATGGAGTCTGTTTTTTCTAGTTTAACAAATTCTTCATACACTTCAACCTTTCAATAACCCCTCACCCCACCCCAGTCCCAACATACGCCTCAATATCTTATCTACCGTTACTTTATTCCCAGAAATAGCTTTCTGTTTTGTTAGGGTTTTTGCAGAAGTGAAACTGTTGATGAAGAAAACCCTGTGCGACCAGAAACCTTTCAAATGGCAAGGCATGAGTACGAGAAAAAAAAAAAGATGGCATTTCTTTCGTAAGACGGTGACTTTCTCTAGAAGACAAGATTCTATAACTAGTCTCTGTGAGTGAGAGGCCACCTCAATCCCCTTACCATCTCCATCTAGGATGATGAGGAGGGAGAAACCCAGCTCTCCAAGCAGATTCTACTTAATTTCTTGGGAAAATATATCACCAGCCTGCTGAGAAAGAGAGTCAAGCCAGGTATAACCTTTAAAATGTATATATTCTGACGTGGTAAATTATCATGTTGTACCTTCTTTGGGGGCTTCCCTGGTGGCTCAGTGGTAAAGAATTCACCTGCAGTGCAGGAGACCTGCGTTCGATCCCTGGGTTGGGAAGATCCCCTAAAGAAGGGAATGGCAACCCACTCCAGTATTCTTGCCTGGAGAATCCCATGGACAGAGGAGCCTTGCAGGCTACAGTCCATGGCGTTGCAAGAGTCAGACACGACTTGGTGACTCAATGACAACAAGCTGCTTTTTACTATAATTTTCGGAGGCAGCCCCATGTGTGTTTACATGTGTGTGGTTCCCTGTCTTTACTGAGACACTGAATGTCACACTTCAGGGCTTGCCCTGGGATTTCATGCCCTCACCTCCACATCCAAACAATTCCAGAAGAAGACTACCTTGCTGTTTCATAAAAAGAAGGCCAGGTCTTCCCTGGTGGTTCAGCAGTAAAGAATCCGCTTGCCAATGCAGGAGACACAAATATGATCCCTGGTCTGGGAAGATCCCAGACACCGAGGAGCAATTAAGCCAGTGCACTCTTGAACCTGTGCTCCAGAGTCCAGGAACCACAACTACAGAGCTCTCGAGCCACAACTACTGAGGCCCCTACGCCCTAGAGCCTGTGCTCCACAATGAGAGAAGCCAAGGCAATGAGAAGCCTGCGTACTGAACTAGAGAGTAGCCCCTGCTCGCTGCAACTAGAGAAATGTCCATGCTGCAATGAAGACCCAGCACAGTCAATAAATAAATAAAATTATTAAAAAAGAAAAAGGCGGCCAGAGACTGAGTGATCATGGACCTTGAATGCCTTTCACTTCTGATACAGGTTTCCACTCAGCAGTGTGGCAACACAGTAAGTCTGGGTTGGGAAGTTCTTTTTAAAAGATTTAATGAAGAGGTCTGTCAGTAACAAAAGAAAGGATGGGTACCCTTGACCCTGAGGGGGATAAGCAAAATGTGCTTCTAGGGCCTCGAGCAATTAGTGGCTGTTACACTGTGACCCTGTTCAGCGGCCAGGACAACACTCATCGGACCACAGAAAGGATGCTGTCCAGCCTATGGGTTCCTTTCCAAGGAGGCAAAACACACACTTGGGCATCCCACACCACACATTTATCTCCTTTGTCTCTCTGTTCATCTCTAGGGTGATTCACGTGGTCCTTATTTTTAAATCTTTTACTCTAGCAGTGCACTTATCATCTACCATGGCACAATCAGCAGACTGTCAAAAGTTAGAAATACAAAACAAATACCGCTGTCTCTGATGGAGACATCCAAGCAGAGAGACGTAAAGAGACTAACATCCAATTCTCCAAATAAAGGAAACCTCTTCATTCTCAGAACTGCTTCTCTGGCCCAACCCCAAGGAAGGGACAGCAAGTACCCGTTTACGGTACATTCACCTCGAGAGCAAATTGTCAGTCGGGTGAAAAGCAGAGGTGTTTTATTTTAACATTACAGAGGGGAATAACCATTTCCTCAGGAGGATTATAAGCACTGCTCTAATTAAATTAAAATGCTGCAGACGGTGATATTAATGCATTCAAGTGTTGGAGGGGGGTTCACCGCCGGCGGAGGTCAATGATGTGACTAAAAATGCCGTGATGTGGTTACAGGATTGTTTAGATGCTGAAAAAGGAAAACATGCTGCTCTCAAATGTGCAGACACAACCTATCAAACCGGCGGGCAGAACAAAAGGGAGCAATGCCATTTCTAAGGCCGACAGTAATACCTCGGGGGGTGGGGGGGTGGTTGGAAGAGGGTGCCAAGCTCTGGAAAGAGAAAATAAAGCTAGAAATAATTTTAGGCAAAGGATGAAATGTAAATGTTACTCACCATTATAGAAAGCTTAAAAATTTGTTTAAATGGAATGTGGAGTTAGGGTTGCGGCAAGCATGCTACGGAAACCAAAGTGAGCTCCATCCATCTCATGTGACTCCTCCCCGACTGTAAAGGGCCACATGGCACCCATCTAGTTCTGCTCATTGCTTTAAGACTTTATTTTATTAAAGTGTAGTTGATTTATAATGCTGTATTAATTCCACACACACACACACACACACACACACACACACACACACGGCTTCCCTGGTGGCTCAGCGCTAAGAATCCGCTTGCCAACTCAGGAGGCACAGGTTCAGTCCCTGGGTTGAAAAGATCCCCTGGAACAGGGGATCCACTATTCCTGCCTGGGAAATCCCATGGACAGAGGAGCCTGGTGGGCTACCAACCATGGGGTCACAAAAAATGTCTGTCGTGACTTAGCAGCTAAATATATATATATATATATACATATATATATATATATACCCACACACATTATTTTTCATATTCTTTTCCATTATAGTTTATCACAGGATACTGAATATAGTTCCCTATGCTATACAGGAGGACTCTGTTGTTTATCCATTGTGTATATACTAGTTTGCATCTGCTAATCCCAAACTCCCAATCCATCCTTCCCATCCTCACCTCCCCCTTGGCAACCACAAGTCTGCTATGACTGTGAGTCTGTTTCTATACCGCAGATAAATTCAGTTGTGTCATATTTTGAATACCACAGGTAAGTGATACATACGGTACTTGTCTTTGTCTGACTTACTTAGTTTGTTAATCTCTAGATCCCTCCATGTAGTTGCAAATGGCATTATCTCTTTCTTTCTTACGGCTGAGTAGTATTCCACTTTATATACGCACCACATCTTCTTTATCCATCCATGTGCCGATGGACACTTAGGTTGTTCCCGTGTCTTGGCTATAGTGAATAATGCTGCTGTGAACATAGGGGGTGCATGTATCTTTTCGAATTATAGTTCTGTCCAGATATGTACCCAAGAGTGGGACTGCTGGATCATATGGCAACTTTTTTATTTTTTTAAGGAATCTCCATACCATTTTCCACAGTGGCTGTACCAATTTACATTCCCGTCAACAATGTAGGAGGGTTCCTTTTTCTCCACATCCCTTCTGGTATTTTTTATTTGTAGATTTTTTTAAAATGATGTCCATTCTGACCAGGGTTTGGTAGTACCTCACTGTAGTTTGGATATGCATCTAATAAGTAATAATTCTGCTGATTTTTAAGCTGACTGCTTAGAATCTGTGACAATAGTGTAAACCAACCTTATTTGTTCTGGGTTCAGTTAGGAGAATGGTGTTTCTCCTGCTCCCATGTCCTCTCTATGGCTGCATTTTACAGACTACAAGAGTTAAAAACTGAATATTATTATCATCACCAAAAAAAAAAAAAAAAAACCACTTTCCTTTTCAAAGTGATTTAATATAGAGCTTCTAGAAATCATGGGGATCCATACATTTGTTTTTATACCATGAGCTCTTTGAAAAAGCTGCAGGCCTGAGGAGCTTAAAGCCTATTTCTCATTAAATAAGAACCTTCTGGAAATAAAGATAAAGCATTTCTGGAATCAAGAAAAACAGAAACAAAGTTTGCTTATACAGTACACTCTCCCCATCTGGGGATTCAACCAACCACAGATTGAAAACATTTGGGAGGAAAAAGAAATTTTGGGAAGTTCCAAAATGCAAAACTTGAATTTGCCATGTGCTGGCAACTATTTACATACAATTTACATTGTATAGGTATTGCTGTTATAAGCAATCAAGAGATGGTTTAAAGTATACGGGATGATGTGTATCAATTATATGCATATACTACAGCTTTTTTTGGTAAGGGCCTTAAGCATCCATGGATTCTGGTATCCTCAGGGGCCATGGAACCAGACTCCCACAGATATCAAGGGACAACCGTACTTGTAAAAATATGTTTTAGAGGCAATTTCAAAGATTCCTTGACCATAGAGCTGAGATGCCCATGAATTAGGAACTTTTTCCAAAAACAGCCCCCATACTGAGTGCCAGAACTACCCCAGCAGAGGTTTCTGAAGCCCAGGTAAAGCCTTGAGGACAAAGGCTGTCATGGAAACAGTGGTATCTGTGGACCATTTCCCAAGGAAATACGGTAAAAATGCTACAGGTGCACTTTTTGTCTGTTACACTTCTGGTGTCCCTTTACTGTGCTGAAAACTGGCAACCCAGACAAGAGAGAAAGCAACAGGCAACCAAAGACACAGTGGTCATGCTGGTAATATTCAATATTTCCAGGGAAGGATCTCCTTTCCACCCTGCAGGCTTTGAGGAAAGATGCCTGGGAAAGCTGAGGCTTGTACTACAGTCATCTGCTATAGACTAACAGAAGAAATCTCTCCTATGAAAAACTATGTGGTGAGATTTACTATGGCAACCCACTCCAGTATCCTTGCTTAGGAATTCCCATGGACAGAGAAGCCTGGCTGGCTAAAGTCCATGTGGTCCCAAAGAGTCTGACACGACTGAGCGACTAAACAACAACCACTAAACTGAAGTCTGAATACACAATTATTTAACTACACTCTCCTGGCTGCAAAATAATTCAAAGTGGTGGTTTGGGCTTTCATTAAATAAGCTTTCATTAATAAGCAAAAGCAACACATCACCAAAAAACTGAACAAGACTGAATTTTGAGCTGCACAGTTTTCTAGGTTTTTAGTGTCAGGGATGCAAATAGCACACATGAGAACCTAAACTAACACATTCTTGAATGCCAGCGTCTTTCACTTGAAAAACTACATTGAATATTTTGTTCACCCCCAAATTTAGCAAGATCAACTTAAAGAACTTGAGAAAAGATGTAAACGTCACTCTTTACTAAAATGTACACACTGTCACAGCTCACAGCATCTTTGATGTCTTTCCAGAAAGAATCGGTGTACTTTAGGATCTGGGGTGAGGAGAGTAACTTTAGGATCTGAGGAAATCAAATACGAATTTTGGAAGAGAAAACCAGGTCCATCAAATCACAGCAGTGAAGTTGTGATGCTATCTCTCCTACCCACAGAGGCTACAGTAGATGTCCAAACAAGTGGCCTGAGTCAGCTTTCCTCTTAAGAGTCCAGCTGGCCTCCTGAGAGAACCATCCTTTCTGGGTGCTGAGTCAATAGACTTTTACACCCCAATTGATCTTTGGCTTTTAACACGCTTGCTGTCACTTCCAGAAAGAAAAATGTAGGACTTTCCTGGTGGTCCAGAGGTTAAGAATCCACCAGACAATATAGGGGACATGGATTTCATCCCTAGTCCAGGAAGATCCCATATGCCATAGAATAACTAAGCCCATGTGCCACAGCTACGGAACCCTGCTCACCCTAGAGCCTGTGCTCTGCAACAAGAGAAGCCACTGCAATGAGAAGCCTGAGAACTACAGCTACAGAATAGCCCCAGCTCGCCACAACTAGAGAAAGCCTGCATGCAGCAACAAAGACCCAATGCCCCCAAAAATAAATGAATAAGAAAAATGGGAATATTCCATGAAAACAGGGTGGGCAGGAACTACACTCCTCGTCCCTGGAGCTACAACCCCCCTCCTTGGTCTTGCAGATGCCCATTCAGTCCTGGAAGGGAGGGTGCACCCCACCATCTATACTCACACTGAAGTGGAGTCCTTCCTAAGAGCCCAGCTTCACCTCCCAAAGGAGTGCTCTTGCTTAGGACACTGAAGAAGATGGATTCAGGACCTGAATTATGTAGATTCCTACGTACTCACATGCCACTCAATCCTGAAGGAAATCAACCCCAAATATTCACTGGAAGGTCTGATACCGAAGCTCCAATACTTTGGCTACCTAATGCAAAGAGCCAATTCACTGGAAAAGACCCTGATGCTGGAAAAGATTGAAGGCAGGAGGAGGAGGGGGTGACAGAAGATGAGATGATTAGATAGCATCACTGACTCAATGGACATGAGTTTGAGCAAATGCTGGGAGATAATGAAGGACAGGGAAGCCTGGTGTCCTATAGTCCATGGTGTTGCAAAGAGTTGGACATGACTTAGCAAATGAACAACAACTACATACTTAAAACTGAAATAGTCCATTTTCTCCTCTTCCTGGCCTACCTATTACATCCTAAAGTCAGAAGACAGTGTATTGTATTTAAGAGCTACAATTAAGTCAAAGCACCTTCAATCTTTCTTTTGCCCAGAACTGAGTTATCAATGCACAAATGGATAAATAAATAGAAGCACTGGCCACAGGCCCTGCCAAGCACTACTGCAAAATGTCATTAAGGGTTCATTCTCCCTATGACTGTTATGAAATTGTCCAGCATTCACCAAGCATCCACTATGGGCCAAGGTCTGGACCAGACATTATGAATTCCGCACCCATTAAGCCCTAGAATTCCAAAGATGGCCCCAATACTAAAAATTTCTGGCCAGGACATGGAAGCAACCTAAATGTCCATCAACAGAGGAATGGATAAAAAAGATGTGGTATACATATACAATGGAATATTACTCAGCCACTATAAAAAAGGATGAAATATTGCTATTTGCAGCAACACGGATGGACTTAAAGACTGTCATACTGAGTAAACTCAGTCAGGTGGAGAGAGACAAATGTGATATCGCTTATATGTGGGATCCTAGAAATTGGTACGAATTAACCTATTTAGTGAACAGAAATAGTGTCACAGATATATAAAATAAATTTATGGTTATCAAGGGGGAAAGGAGGGAAAGGATAAATTGGGAGATTGGGACTGACAGATACACACTAATATATACACAATAGGTAACTAGTAAGAACCAACTGGGGACTTCCCTGGTGGTCCAGTTTGCCTGAGTTTGACCCCTGGTCAGAGAGCTAGATCACAGATGCTGCAGGTAAGACTCTGCATGTTGCAACTAAAGACTTCTTATGCACAATGAAGACTGAAGATCCTGTGTGCCACAACTAAGACCCGGTACAGCCAAAACAAAAACAAAAACAAAAACGTACCATATAGCACAGGGAACTTTATTCAATATTCTGTAATGACCCATGGGAATAAAATCAAAAAAGAGGGGATATATGTATAACTGATTCACTCTGCTATACAGCAGAAATGAACACAATATTGTAAATCAACTATACTCCAATAAAAATTAATTTTAAAAAATTTGTATCACTTTACCCATAAATACATATAGGTACTCATACATAAATATGGGCTTCCCAGGTGGCGCAGTGGTAAAGAATCCACCTGCCAAGCAGGAGACATGGGTTTGATTCCTGGGTCAGGAAGATCCCTTGGAGAAGGAAACGGCAACCCACTCCAGTATTCTTGCCTGGGAAATCCCATGGACAGAAGAGCCTGGTGGCCTACAGTCCACGGGGTTGCAAAGAGTCAGACACAACTTAGTGACTGAGCACACACACACACTCATAAATATACTCCTCAGAACACATGTTCCAACCTTTGTTGGAAAAAAGTCATTGCAACAACCAGGGAGGGAAGCTGGTAGCATTAAGGGAGTGTTGGGTATGTGCTTCTCACGAGTCCTCTATTTTATTTCAGACTCACAATAAGCCTGCAAGGAAGGTATCATGACCCCCATTCCACACGAAGAACCTGATCTGAAGATGGCAGGGAGTAAGCCATCTCTGCAAGGCACCCGCTCAGGAGACGGTATGGCTGGTAAAAAGGAGAAATGAGAAATTATAGGCAAGCTGGGCCAGTCCATCAACAGTGGCTTCAAAACATCTAAGGTATCCCATGAGGTAAGTTCAAGCTTAGAAGAACAGCTGCAGTTTTGGAATATTTCATTGCAAATATTCCAATGGGGGTCTCTGAGGGTCACCCCACAGAAGCCTCTGAGCCAGGAGGCTGACTTCCTTAAGCCGTGGCTTCTCCTACTGGGAACACAGACGCAAGGAGTAAGTGCCTTTAGCTGAAGGAAGGGAACTAAACAGAACGTATGAGGGAGCCCCCTGGCATGACCCCTGAAATCCACCCAGTGGTGCAATTTACCTGGAGGACTCTCTCAGCAGGACCGTCAGGGAAGCTTCAGACCAGTGGTGCCTATGAGGACTTTACCTCATACAGAAAGCTCATCTTAGGAGATTTCTGAATTTTTATGCTCCTTTTTCTATTTCTGGATTTCGATGCTCCTTTTCCTCTAACTTTTCTTCAACTACCACAAAAATCATTTCCCTTTCTGTTTAACCAGGAGTGACAAATCTAAATGTGCAGGTGAGATGATCAGGAGCAGCGGGGAGGAAAGGCCTGGTCAACATCTACTCGGGGTCTGTTGGTGCCTTATCTGTACTAAGGAGGTGCTGAGTCCAGCAGCCCATCACTGTGGTTGCCATCCAGCAAGGCTGGTCCAGTGGTCTGAAGACTCACCCTCTGCTTCTAGCAAATGAGGGAGGGATGGAGGCACTGTGGGGGCCTTTGGGGGAGAAAGATTAAACAGATCCTCACAGATGTTTTAAAATATGTAAGGGCTCATGTAAGACAGAGTGAAGGCAGGCTCCAGTCCATAGCATCGCAAGAATCAGACATAACTTGGTGACAAACAACAAAGCCAATTTAAACTGAGGCTGAAGGGTGATTCTGAAAGGAGTCCCTGTGCTGGGAATTAACTGAAGTAGAATTTGAAGGTGCCTTATAACTAAACTCCAAGATGCTGCTTCTACATGTTCTCATATCTCCCAGCAAGTCAATGCTTATTCATTACATTGTGGGCAGAACAGATCCTAAAAAAAAGAAAACAAAACAAAACAAAACAGAAGACCACGAGATAGATTCCCTTCTCTATCAACTAGGGCCCCCCCACCCCGGCGCCCTGCACACGATCTAAGGGTTCTACACAATACAATTAGAAAAAAGCACTAGTATCAACAACTTGGAGCAACCCTTTTGAAGACAAGCACCAAAGCCAAATCCTCAAGTAGGTTTCTTTATTGTTCTAATTGTAAAACATCTTAATTAAGATCCTTTCCAGCCCTGAGATGCTATGAATTTTTTTCTCTTCTGAATTTCTGAAATATTTCTGACATGAATGGTAAGCAGACTCTCAAGCTGCGATTTCTTTTCATGCCAGGCTGTGGTTTCCAGGGAGGCCTATGCTTGAAGGATGCTCAGCTCCTTTGGCTGGAAGCCAGTGCTGAGGCAGGCAAGGTCACAGGCTTTAGACACGACTGGGCAAATGAGACGCATGCCACCCCATGGCCCAGATTATACCCCTAATCCCTGCCAGGATGCAGATGATGGCATCTCTGGTAGAGATGAGGTGAGCATCACACATCACCATCCTGCAAACCCCTGAAGTGCATGACCTACTGATAGTGGGTCACTCCAGTGTAAGAACTGGATTTCACACAGATTTCACACAGAACCAGCCGGTGTCACCACTGGGAAAAACAGTCAGGCTGTGGGATTTATCCATGGATGCCCCTAAGCTTAAAGTGGGGTCACCGAATGCTTTCTTCCTAATTTTTTAAAAAATATTTTTGTTTAATTTTTCTTTTTTTAAAGTATGATAACAAATTTACAGGAGACTTGGAAAATACAGAATAAAGTTACATATAGTTCAGCTATGTGTGTGTGTTCAGTCACTGAGCTGTGTCTGTCACTTTGTGATCCCATGGACTGTAGCCAGCCAGGCTCCTCTGTCTATGGGACTGCCCAGGCAAGAAGGTTGGAGTGAGTTGCCTTTTCCTTCTCCAGGGGATCTTCCCAACCCAGGGATCAAACTCGTGTCTCTTACGGCTCTTGCATTGGCAGGCAGGTTTACCACTGAACCACCAGGGAAGCCTAGTTCAACTATATATTACAATTATTTTTTAAGTAAGACTTTTAGTTGGAGTTTCAATATAAAACTCTCAAAAATTAACAGAATGAAAAGACAGAAAAGTCAAAGGATATAGTAGACCTGAAAAGCACTATGAACCAATTCAACATAATTTATATAGTGTTCACATAATAACAGGATAGAAATCCTGTGAAGTTCCCATAGACTATAAACTAGGAGACTGGAACATATCTAGGGACATAAAACAAGGTGCAAAAATTTCATATATTGAAATCATACAGAGTCTTTTCTCTTATCACTACAGAATTATGTCAGAAATCACTATCAGAAGATATTTGAAAATAACCCTTGTATTTTCAAGCCCAATGTGACATTTACCAAGAGAACGCTTTAACTTAGGCATTGATAGCCTCAGTAAAGTTAAAAGACTGAAGAAACACAGAGGGTGATTTCAGAAAAGGAAGCATTTAAATGAGAAATTAATATCAAAGATACTTTTAAAATTCCCATATATTTGGAAATTAAATGTCCACTTTCAAATGATGGGTGCGTCTAAGAAGCCGAAACAAAGGACTTCTTAACTAATTCTAATAGCAGAAGCAACAGGAACTTAAATGAAAAGCAGCTTATATCCAGGGCACAATCAAGTGTGGCCAAGTTCGGCTCTTGATTAGCTGCTTTCTACTCCATTAATGCTTTTCCCTCTAATGCTTTGGCGATTAAAATTAGCCAGTCTGCAGTGTCCCTGCCTGGGGCTAACAAGTAATGAACTGCGAGTGTTGCTATTTAGTTGTATCAAGGGCACCATTAGAGAGAGCTTCTCAATTTCTCCCCCTAAAGGAAAGAAACCTTCTAGGCATGTTCTACCTGCCACACAGCTGCTCTCCTACTGCACTCACAGTGTCCCAGGGGGACTCAAGGGACCTTAAGATCTAGGCGGAGGAAAGGATGAGGGCCAGGCTCACGTGGAGACAGCAGATCAGAGGCAGAAGGAGAGGCAGCCCCAAAGGCACGCTCTGAACCTGCACATTAACCATTCGCTCCTCCCTCCTTTTCTACCTGCCTTCTTCTGCCTCATAAACCTTCTCCCTGTCCCAAAGCAGCTTTCTTCTTTCTGTTACAGCATCACTCTAGGCTTAGCCCCCACCTTCATTTCTTTCCAGAATGGCTGTACCTGAAAGTCTTGTAAAAAAAAAATAAAAGTAAGAGAGAAAGAGAAGTTTCGGCTGCAACTCACACCCTCAGCTGGTGGCTAGGGATGGTTGGAGGGGAGGCAACTCAGATCTCCTTTACAATTGAAAAGATTTGTTTGCCCTGTGATACATCTTCACAAAATCTCGACAGCTTAAATGGACCACACACTGACTGAGAATTTGTTGTTGGTGAGTAGCTAAGATGTGTCTGACTCTTTTGCAACCCCAATGGACTGGAGTCCGCCGGGCTCCGCTGTCCATGCGATTCTCCAGGCAAGAATACTGGAGTGGGTTGCCATTTCCTGCTCCAGGGGATCTTCCCAACCCAGGGATCAAACCTGGGTCTTCTGCACTGGCCGGGAGGTTCTTTACCACTGAGTTACCTGGCAAGCCCTGAATGAGAAATATTAGGATTTAAAGATTGGTTACCAGGGCAGGATTTTCATTCTAGTTCAAGTAAAGGTATTCCATAGAAATATGAAGAAAGTCTCTAAAATAACAGCTCCAGGAAGTCCCTTTAAGTCCTAACTATATGCAGCCCACTTCCAATGAACCGGGAGTCACCCACTCACCCAGCCCCATGCCTGGTTCATTGGAAATGGGCTACACCAAATTAGGACCTTGCGGGACTTCCTGCAGACTTCAGTGGGACTGTTATCTTAGAGACGTCCTTCAGCATTTCTCTGGAGTACTCTTATTTGAACTAGACATTCACCCGCCCCCACACCTCAATCAGGAAGGGAGAAGGCTGGGTCAGAACCACTGCCAGGGTCAAGTTGAACACTTCCCTTGCTCTACATATACCAGATAATTCCTGGGTTGCTTCAGGCTGAGAAAGAAATAGAAAAAGGTCTGTAAACTACACCTAGAGTAACAGGTGCAAATTAGGTCTGGAAAACGTTTAGGTCTGGAAAATATTTACTACCAAAAGAATTTTCAACAAAATCCTATAAGAACACTACACTTAAAAAGCAACATAAAGTGCTTGGAGAAAGGGAACCCTCTTATACTGTTGGTGGGAATGTAAACTGATACAGCCACTGTGGAGAACAGTATGGAGGTTCCTTAAAACACTAAACATAAAACTACCATATGATCCACCAATCCCACTACTGGGCATGTGCCCTGAGAAAATCATAACTGAGAAAGATACATGCCCCCTAATGTTCACTGCAGCACTATTTACAATAGCTAGGACATGGAAGCAACTTAGATGTCCATCTACAGATGAATGGATAAAGACAGTGTGTTACATATATACAACGGAATATTGAAAAGTGAAAGTTTTAGTCCATCAGTAGAGTCTGACTCTGCAACCCCATGGACTGTAGCTCGCCAGGCTCCTCTGTCCAAAGAAATAACCAGGCAAGAATACTGGAGTGAGTAGCCATTACCTTCTTCAAGGGATCTTCCCGAGCCAGGGGTTGAACCTGGGTCTCCTGCATGGCAGATAGATTCTTCACTATCTGAGCCACCAGGGAAGCCCGCAGTGGAATAGTACTCAGCCATAAAAAGGAAAGAAGTGGAGTCATTTATAGTGATGTGGATGAACCTAGAGTCTGTCACACACACACAGGAAAAGAAAAATATCATATATTAATGCACATATATGAAATCTAGAAAAATGATACTGATGAACCTATTTGCAGGGAAGGAACAGAGATGCACATGGAGGGGACGGACTTGTGGACATGGGGTGAGGGAAGGAGAGAGCGAGAAAAACTGAGAGCAGCAGTGTCATCTATATACTACCATATGTAAATATGGTACATACGTACCACAGGTAACTAGCAGAAAGTTGTTGTACAGTATAGGAACTCAGCTCGGTGCTCTGTGGTGACCTGGGAGGGAGGGATGGAGGTGGGGCGGCAGAGAGGCTGAAGAGGGAGGGGATACATATATACGTTGAGCTGATTCCCTTTGCTCTATAGCAGAAACGAGCACAACATTATAAAGCAATTATCCTCCAATTTAAAAAAAAAGCAACATAAAGGAATAAATTTCACTGTATGCTGTCTAAGGAAACAGGTATTACAATTCTCAGCCTTTCCCATCACAGAATCCTATTTTTAAGGATAAGTGAGATGAAGCTTATGAAATACTATGCTTTCTTGAAAGGAAGGCTCTCTATAAATGCAAGGCATTATTACAATGAGAAATTTGAGAAGTCCTAAATAAAGCACTACCTTTTTTTATGGGTGCCTTAAGAATTCAACCTGACTTCATGTTATAGAAAGGGAAATCAAGTTAACTGAAACCACAAGTGAGGGTGGACGGTGACCTCACTCTGCAACTGACTGAGGAAGCAGGGCAGATCTGATCCCTCCCCACTGACACCCCGCACCCTCTGTAACTCAGAAGTAACCTACAAGCAACCCCGAATGGCAATTAAGAGTCACACAGTTGCATTTCCTCTTTTAGAAAAATTTTTCCAGAAGTAATGACCATCTTGGCAAGTAATTTCTCATATACTTTGTCAGGAACCATAGAAATTTCCTAAGTTTTAGACACATGACTCCTTATAGGAATTCAGAAAAGGCATCTTCCCTTTCATTGTGGTCACAGATAGAAAGATCTGGGAGTTTGGGGTTTTCTTGTTTTGTATTTTTGGACCACTGATGATGGAAAACAAGTTCTACTGAGGAGGAGGAGTACTAATAGGAGAAATACGATTAGTATGAATAGCACTCTAAAAACTTAATGACTTAAGAATGAGAGTGAAATATAGGATGGTGTGTGCATGCGTGTGATGACAACAGTGATTAACAGAATAAAAGTGACTTGAAATAATAAACTCATGTGCTGCACTCCTGGAGCCCTGTTAAGACTAATTAATCATTTACATAAGATCCCATGCCTTCATTAAAACTATCGTGCTCAATAGTACATGAAAAATATGCTCAAGTTTCCACGTACTTCAAGGACTCCCAATCATCTAAGCTTTTGGGAAACACACATTTTACCACAGGTATTCTGAATCCTGGCTGCACATCAGAATCATCTGAAGAAACTTTAGGGCAAAAGAAATTCCAGCGTCCATTATCAGAGAGAAACTATTATATATATGGGATGGATAAACAATGTCTTACTGCATAGCACAGGGAACTTCATTCAATACCCTGTGACAAACCATAATGGAAACGAATATAAAAATAAATAAAACAGTTGTCTTTAATTGCCAAAAAAAAAAAAACAGTCTATGTGGGATTCCAATATGCAGAGAGGTAAGGCTGAGAATCAGCATCTTGGATCAATAAAGGAGTAAATCCAGACACGGGCTAAATGATTATCTTTCACAATAGTTTTTTAGAAACCTCGTTAACCCATTTGCTAATTGTCCCTCCCTCCTGAGTAAACTGCTGTTGTTCTGCCTTTAACCATAAAACACAGATTACCAGCGTAATACAGGAAGTTCCTGCCCAATGACTACCTGACCCACATAGGAACCGATGCCCCCGGCAGGTGTGTCTGCAGTGGTTCCTCTTCCCTCCCAACTGCCTCTGGAGTTCCCCCAGCCCCAACCTCCAGGGAGGCTGCTCGGCTTCACTTTCTGGAGCTCCACCCGGAGCCCTTGTCCTCAGCAGATGCTGGACTTAACAGAAGCGTCCTGGTGGAGAAGTTAGAGGGCACGAAGACCCACTCCACTTCCAATTTGCCCTCTCTTTTCCCCTCCCACCCAGAAGGGTCTGTCTGTATATGCTCAGACCCCAGACTGCCTTTTTCCAGCTCAAGAATGAACCCACATCTAGCAGCTTGGAGTCTGGGGAGCCTCTTCTCCCCAGGTGAGGTGGATGAGCCCCACAACAGCTGGCAGTGCTGCCCATATGCCCCTCAAAAATGGCAAGTGGGACACCACTTATCCCCAAAGTAACCTTACTGCCCTGGTGGTTCAGATGGTAAAGAATCTGCCTGCCAATGCAGGAGACACAGGAGACGCAGGTTCAGTCCCTGAGTTGGGAAGATCCCCTGGAGAAGAAATGGCAACCCATTCCGGTATTCTTGCCTGAGAATTCCCATGGACAGAGTTGCCTGGCGGGCTACAGTCCCTGGGATCACAAAGAGTCAGATATGACTGAGCAACTATGACTTTCACTTTCAGCCTTACTACTAGTGATAGGGTCTACTTTTGCACATGAACTGTCAACTAACTATACTCTGGAGAAAGGTCTTGACTGCCAAGCGCTGACTTCTTCATGAAATCTTGGAACCCTAAACTAGTAGACACCTTGAGTCTGCTAAGTTCCTCACCAAGATCATGGAAAGTCCTTCCATGACATACTGCAATGTCCTCCTAACACCCCTAGGAGTCCTGTCACCAGAACAAGAACAAAACCTACTCGACAGGTGTAGAACTGAGGTGATGGGCTGACAAGATTCTTGAATGAATTCCGTAACTGCTCTGGAGGGAGCAGTGTCCTAAGCCCAAAGATGTCATCTTTCTCCCGAGTTAACTTTCTGCCTATAGTGTTGTTTAAACTCTTGGTCATCACGGTCAAGTCTGTGCACAAAGTGGCCCTTAAGCAGAACGGGAGCACACTTAAGAACCAAGCTGATTTATTTATTCATTCCTTGATACAAACATTCTCCAAAGAAGCCACTGGAAACTGAAGTCTTTCCAATAAAACAAAACTTTCAACAGTTTCCAAGCATCTTGACGCTGTCAGTATTTTAACTCTTCTTCCTTTAAGCAAAATACAATTCTAAAACATACATGATAGCATGGTAGCATAAAGATGGCTTTATCATCTGAAATTCACTCAGTTGTTGAAAGTCCTAGAGTGGACAGTGATTCTCTTTGCATCTTTAGGAAGCACCTTGCGAGCTACACCATGAAGAGCATTGCTAGCCAAGCCTCACGATGGTGTCAACAGTTACAACATGGAGATGCCAACAACTGAAATCTATCAATAGGAAGATCTGGAAAGTTTAATCAAAAAGCTAAAATAGGGGCTCTAAAAATCACTTGCACCTTGTAGGGTTGAAACAAGAGCTTAGAAACGGCTACTATTTCCTTTATCACTAAGGAATTCTCTCTAGTTGTATGTACTACTTTATATTCCTTGCCACAAGCCAATCAAATCGATGCTGACAATCATCAAGATTTCTGCCTGAAGGAAAGGGGAATGAATCAGCCAGACAGTATGTATTATATAGGTCTCTGTTCTCATGAGAACCTGTGGTTTCTGACTGGGTGAAAAGCATCTGAAAATCATTCTGACAAACACAAGCAAAGCTATCTTCTCAATGAATTTACCCTCAACTGTCATAAATCCATCCTCATATAAGACCACAGTGAACCAGTGAAGTTGCTCAGTTGTGTCCGACTCTTTACGATCCCATGGACTGTAGCCTACCAGGCTCCTCCATCCATGGAATTTTCCAGGCAAGAGTACTGGAGGAGGTTGCCATTTCCTTTTCCAGGGGATCTTCCCAACCCGGTGATCAAACCCAGGTCTCCCGCCTTGCAGGCAGACGCTTTACCGTCTGAGCTACCAGGGAAGCCCACAGTAAGACAATTAAGAAAATGTATCTCTAACTTTTGTAGTCTAGCAACTTCCCCTAGGAAGTTTTGATCACACTTCCCATAAGGCATTATCTGGACAAGCATATCTGACAAATATAACACAAGCCACATGTGTAATTTAATGTTTTCTAGTTGGTGCAGAAACTAAAATTAGTTTAATATATTACATTTAAGCCAACATGCCCAAACTATTTTTTCAACATATAGTCAATATATAGTTACTGAGATGCTACCTTTTTTTTACACCAAGTCCCTGAAATGTACAATCTAGTTTACAGTTCAAATCACTCAGTAAATTTTCACTGGAAAGACTTGATCTGTCTTCAAAGTTCACAGAATTTATAGCTGAAAAGGTAAATTTGCATACCCAATGCTGTTCCAAACAGTGTTTTAAAAGATTTTTAATAAGTGAACCCAGTACATTTTAAAATTCAAATTAATTAAAATTGAATAGGTTAAGAATTCAGTTTCTCTACGGCACGAGCCACCTGCAGTGCTCACAGCCTCATGGAGCTGCTGGTGACCATACTGCACACCGAGGGCCAGATCCCGGGGCAATGAGCACCCACAGGGATGAGCAGAGAAGGCTAGATCCTGGGGCAATGAGCACCCACAGGGATGAGCGGAGGCGGGATGCGATTGCACATCCTTTCAGAAGCATCCTCAACTCTGGACGGGCAATGGCTACAGATGATCATGTTCCTCTCCCTTCATTTCTCCACTTGCAAGAGGCAGTCATCAGAGTTCTCCAGACTGACAGCCATCTATAGAGAAGGATGAAGGATCTAGAAGTCGTTCCTGCCTCTGTCCTCAGAGACCATGCGCTCTCAGCACTCAGCAAAAATACAGAGGAGCTGAGTTTCCATCAGGTCAAGTCTTTTGCCTTCTTCTTCTCTATCAGTATGTCTCTGTCTTTCTCTTTCTACCTTTGACGACCTAACCAGCTTCCCTGGGAGCTGAAAAATGAGTTCTCGCAGGATGCCACACTGCAGCGCTTCAGCTCTCCTCCCCAACATGAATTGTCACTGTGTATTGCAACCTTTCCTCATGTGGGTCATTCCTGAACTTGGCCACAATCCTTAAGAGAGGCCCAGAAATACAAGACAGCTGCAACTCCCACAGCTCTGGGGCACGTGGTTTAATACTAATTATTTCTACCATCCAGAATTCTGTCCCATAAAAACAGAGGTTTAAACTTCTCAAAAGATACTTTGCCTCCATCAGAGGAAAGACATTTCTAATTAGGAAAAAACAGAATTGAAGCAGAAGGAACGCTCCATATGGAGTAAAAGACACGATTCAACACCCCTTGAGAGCAAGTCTGGGTTGGACCCATCCTCACATACCTGACCTGACTCCACACAGCAGGTATAGCAGATGTTGAAAAGGAACACGGGCTCCTTAGGCTATGATTGATGTTCCATCTGAAGGACCTTCTTAAAAGGAAGAATGTTTCATAAGGGCCTTTGATAAGGCATATCCACCGCCCCCCCCCCACCAGATTCAGTTTCTTTCTAAGACTAACCTTACAATTTTAATGCAACTTGCCTTTATTCTATCAACAATGTTAACCATCCTTATCTCCTTTCCCCTACTCACAAGACTAGAAAACAACATAAGTAGAACCCTGAACAAATACTCCATATTCCACACTGATTACTCCCTCTAAAACTATAAAAACTATAAAAATGGGGGAGGTGCAGGCTCAAGTTTCAGTTTCCTCCACTACAAAATGGGGACAACAGTGCTCCCTGGTTGATGAGGTTCTAAGTTAATTGATATAGTTAAAATAGGCAAATATGGGTAAAGAAAATGTGGTACATAGATAAAATGGACTATTACTCAGCCATTGAAAGGAATGAAGTCATGACATTGGCAGCAACATAGATGGACCTAGAGATGATCATACTAAGTGACGTAAGTTAGAGAAAGACAAGTACCATGTGATACCACGTACAGGTGGAAACTAAAATATGACACAAATGAATTTACCTAAGAAACAGACTTAAGAGAATGAATGTATGGTTACTGGGAGGACGGGTGTGGGGGAGGGATAGATTGGGAGTTCGGGCTGGACATGTACACATTGCTGCATTTAAAAGAGAGAACCAACAAGGACCTACTGTATAGCAGAGGGAACTCTGCTCAATATTCTGTAATAACCTAAGTGGGAAAAGAATTTGAAAAAGAACAGATACATGTATATGTGTAACTGAATCACTTTGCTATACACCTGAAACTAACACGACATTTTTAACCAATTAAATTCCAATATAAAATAAAAATTAAAAAAAAAAACAAAGATGAGAAAAAGAAATTTTTAAGCCCAGAAAAAAGTACAAAAAGTGGGGAGGTGCAGACTTGAATCTCCGTTTCCTCAGCTATAAAATGGAGAAAACTCTGCTCACTGATTGGTGAGGTTCTGAGTCAATCGACTGAGTTAAAATAGGTAAAAAGGCTATGCCAACCTTATTATTCTTATGCAATGGTTTTCAGAGCTTTCAGACCAAGGTCCAAAGACTCAAGCTGATTGGCTTGCCCATTCCTTTCATGCAGAGCTAAAAAAAATTCATATGCATTGTCTCACTGTATGATACCCTTTTCATGTACAAACATTACGCATTAGATGGTTGGGAAGAGAAGGACAGGTAGAATTTTCCTCAGTGCAGACTAGAAAACTATGTCAGTCTGATGTCCAGAAGCTGGCCTTGAGTGCGATTCATCAGATTACAGGACAAACTTTGATAAGCTGGGACTCTCTGCCTGGCTCCGAGTATCCTAAGACCTAAACAAAAATCCCGCTCTGTTCAAACCACCATCGATACATAATTTCTAGTTCAATAAGGGTGTTTAGAAAAATTCTTATAGCTGACTGTGGGTACTTTGGCCACCTAACGTGAAGCACCAACTCACTGGGAAGTGACTAAAGGCAAAAGGAGAAGGGTGTGGCAGAGGATGAGATGGTTGGATAGCATCATCAACTCAATGGACATGAATTTGAGCAAACTCTGGGAGAGAGTGGAAGACAAAGGAGCCTGGTATGATGCAGTCCACGGGTTAGGACTCTTTGGGTTGTTCTAAAGACCTGGACACAACTTAGTGACTGAAAAACAAGATTTTTAACTCCATCATTCCAACTCGGTGTTTTCAGCATTTCCTCCCCCATCCAGGGCTCAGCTGGATAGCCCCCTTTGGAACTTCATGTCCTGCCCTGTCCCAGTCTCGTCCACCCACATTTGCCTGACACCCTCAGCAGACCTTGCCCTTGACTTTGAATCTGGGTCTCCTCCTTTCCAATTCCCTGTTTTGAGGTCAATCATTTGCTAGAGCTTCAGCTTCCATTTTTCTGTGTCCACATCCACGGTTGGGAGGTCCATCTCACCTTCACCTGTCTCTCAGTTCCCCCAAAACATATGGGGGGCCCCAGACCATCCTCTTACCCAGAAGGCAAGGTTGTCATTGGCAGCAAACTTGGCCTGAGCAGGGGACACTCCCCATCCTGCACACAAAGCAGCACCTCTGGGCTCACAACAGCTCACATTATGTATTTACTAAATGAATGAATGAGCCTCATTAGACAGTCTCATGCAGTGCACTTCTTGATGCCAATACAAGCTCATCTTTTGTCTTGTGTTTTCCCCTGGGGCCATCCAGTGACTTTTGGACACAGTTTTAAGTTCAACTGTCTACACAAAAGTCTTGCTACAAGCTGCCAATGCTGCCCTTCTGCTACTTCTCTGTAGGAGACACGCTCACTGCCCTCTTATCCAGTTAATGTGACTTGTTCTTAGGCCTTATTCTAGGCCATTCCACGTTCCTGCAACACCTTTCCTACAAAGATCCTATCTCAACTCTGCAGCTGAGACAGAGAGAGAGAGAGACTTGATAATGTAGCTCAGATGGTAAAGAATCTGCTTGAATGCAGGAGACCCAGGTTCGACCCCTGAGTCAGGAAGATCCCCTGGAGAAGGGAATGGCAACCCACTCCAGTATTCTTGCCAAGAGAATTCCATGGACAGAGGAGCCTGGTGGGCTACAGTCTGTGGGTCGCAAAGAGTCAGACACGACTGACTATCACTATACTTCTTGCAATGATGCCATGATTCCTCAAGAACACCCTAGATACACCTCTTTGGGACTTTCAGAAGCAAAAACAAACAGGTAGCGGTTTCACACTATGTCTTGGATCTGACCAAGAACCGTTTTAAGTATAACTTGGAAGCCTTACTCATCGAACTTGATGCCAAATGATTTCAGCAATGTCCAAAACTCAGCTCTCACCTCAAGCACCGAAGTTGTTCATTACTCTATAACTGTGGAATGTTTCTCTTCCAGCTAGACTACAAGAGTGGGGACACAGTCTTGGTTTCCGCTGTTGACTACATTCTCCTGATACACTGGAGGCACACAGCCAGTAACTGGTAAGTGAATGAACAAATGATCTGAAGACCTTCCTGAAAGATTTTTCTTTGCTTCATCAAGAACATGTCTGGCATTGCTAGATGCTGAGAATATGGACATGAGTAAGACAAAAAAAAATTCTATCATCTTTAAGGAGCTTAACATCTAAAGGGGGAAAAATAATTTAAAAGGAAAGGAACGAAAGTATTGTTTACTATAATATCAACTCTTATGTAACAGACACATACATCATTTCACTTAAATGTCCCACGAATCAAATAAGCATGATATTTAAATTCCCATTTTAGAGACTAAACAATTAGGATTCAGCAACGCTGCATAACTTGCATAATGTTAATCAGTTACAAGCCAGTCTTTGAACCCAGAGCCTAAGGACAGCAAAACCTAGGTCCTTTTTTCCTTGACACCAAGGAAGGGTGTAAAATTCAAGGAAATGTACTGTCTTATAAGCGACTACTTTTGAAACTCTTTCAATGGAGACATGTTGACATGGATAACTGGGTGCTGACATGGGGCCTAACCTTTCCTAGCCTTACCCCACACTTACTACTCCAGAAAGCATGTTAGGTAACCCACCATCTCTGATCTAAGAAGTTCTCCAAAGACCGTCTCCCTTAGCCCTGGCTCACACCGGTATCAAGAAGCCTGAGGCTTTTCCAATCTGAGGTCAACCACCCCTGATCTGTGCACCAATGTTGCAGTGAAGGTGTTTTAGTAGAAGTTCCAATGTGAATGTTGGTGGGTCTACAAATGCCTACAGATGGACCTGGTGGTCCAGTGGCTAAGACTCTGCGCTCCCAATGCAGGGGACCTGGGTTCCATCCCTGGTTGGGAACTAAATTCCATATGCTGCAACTAAGACCTGGCATAGCCAAACAAATAATTTTTTTAAATGCCTACAGAGGGGCAGGTGGATTACACAGCAGATAAACACGGGTACACAAGAGCTGGAAGGAAGGAGGAGGCTCAGAAGCAGGAACTGGTGTCACTAAAAGGGGCCACCTTCAGGACATGTGCCATAAATTAAGCAAGATATTTACTCATTCTTACTAAGTAGAAGATGAAAAATAGAGCCTTTCAAGTTTCATTTCAGTGACATTTGAAAGAAACAGGTTTTATCTGGCTTTCGTATAGTTATCACAAAAGACATTAAAATCTAGGGACCATGCTTTCCTTTCCGTTAGAATTCTTCATTCAGTTCTAAAAATATTTTTTAGTGTAGAAGGTGGTAGTGAAGAGCTTACAGCTTTGAGGTACTCAGACTTGTTTTGAATCTTGGCTCCTGCACTTCTTGCATGACTCTGGACAAGTTCTTTAAACTCCCCATACCTCAGTTTCTTCACCTAGAAAATGGGATAATGATAACACCGGTTCTATCCATTTCAAAAGGTTGCGAAGGAGCTAATACATTAGAACTCAGCACAGGGCCTAGTGCGTAAACAGCTTAACAAATATCAATGACAAAAACACATGTCTGTGTGGTGGTATAATTCTTCAGGACTGACAAATAGGCACAACTATAGAGATGGTTGTCTCTGAAATGGTTTGGTGGTTTCATTTGTGGTAAGCTCAAAATATAATTACACGGAGAATCGTGTAATAAAAGACAAAATAGTCATGTATTTCTGTAAGACCTCACGGAAAAACTCAAACTTTTTGGCCAACCCAACAAAACTATTATCCATTAGCAAGTTTAAGTCACTTTTAAGTACCTTGCAAATCATCCATTTTCAAACAGGGGGAAAAAAAATAGGGGAAAATGGAAATCAAAAGACTCAATTCTTGGGACTTCCCTGGTGATCCAGTGGCTAAGACTCTCCCCTCCCAATGCAAGGAGCCCAGGTTCAATCCCTGGTCGGGAAACAGATCCCACGTGACACAACTAAAGACCTGGTGCAGCAAAATAAATTAAAAACGGAAAAAAAAAAAAGACTCAATTCCTATAAAGATGCTGAAATAAGCAGACGTGGCCACTGCTAGGTCTGCGTGTCCCAGGAGGACCAGACATTCCATCTCTCTAGATTGGATAGAGAGATCTCAAGCGACTTTTTGTAACACTGTTACCCATGCTCTGCCCAAAGAGAAAACATGCCTTTGCTTCTTTGGATGAGCATCTGAATGGCTGTAGCTGGAACATCAAGAGGTCACTGAGCAGAGGTCTCCCACTGTCTGTCACAAGGATCAGTGCAGGGGGCTGCCTCTTAGCATCAGCTGTACTGGTTAATGGATCAGCTCTTCCTGGAACGAAGATTTCGGGGAGAAATATCAATAACCTCAGATATGCAGTCGACACCACCCTTATGGCAGAAAGTGAAGACGAATTAAACAGCCTCTTGATGAAGGTGAAAGAGAAGAGTGAAAAAGTTGGCTTAAAACCCAACATTCAGAAAACTAAGATCATGGCATCTGGTCCCATCACTTCATGGCAAATAGATGGGGAAACAATGGAAACAGTGAGAGACTTTATTTTTGGGGGCTCCAAAATCACTGCAGATGGTGATTGCAGCCATGAAATTAAAAGACGCTTACTCCTTGGAAGAAAAGCTATGACAAATCTAGATAGCATATTAAAAAGCAGAGACATTACTTTACCAACAAAGGTCTGTCTAATCAAAGCTACGGTTTTTCCAGTAGTCATGTATGGATGTGAGAGTTGGACTATAAAGAAAACAGAGCGCCAAAGAATTGATGCCTTTGAACTGTGGTGTTGGAGAAGACTCTTCAGAATCCACTGGACAGCAAGGAGATCAAAGCAATCAATCCTAAAGGAAATCAGTCCTGGGTGTTCACTGGAAGGACTGATGTTGAAACTGAAGCTCCAATACTTTGGCCACCTGATATGAAGAGCTGACTCATTGGAAAAGATCCTGATGCTGGGAAAGACTGAAAGTAGGAGGAGAAGGGGACAACAGAGGATGAGATGGTTGGATGGCATCACTGACTCAATAGACATGAGCTTGAGAAAACCGTGGGAGATGGTGAAGAGAGGGACTATGTGCTACAGTCCATGGGTCACAAAGAGTTGGACATGACTGAGTGACTAAACAGCTTCAGGATCATGGAGCTTGGGGCTGGTGGTATGGGGAATGTCTGCCTTGCTCCAATAACGAGCACACTTCACTCTCTGCATGGAGGTAACTGGTTCTTGCTAATGACACTTCTTTCCCACTTGGTTACATAAATGTTCAGGGGCAGCATAGCCCAGTATGAATTGTCAGGAGGAGAGTCTGATGCAGTTAATCAGCAGCCACTCACTATCCGTTCACCTGTCACAGACACCTTTTCTGTAGCCTCTGAAATTAAACAGAAGGTAAAGAATGGAAGCAAAGTGATGTGTCAGGGAGCATGGTGCAGGAAGAAGGGCTAAAGAAAAATAAAGTGAACGTGAAAGTCGCTCAGTCATGTCCAACTCTTTGCCACCCCCTGGGCTATACAGTCTATGGAATTCTCCAGGCCAGAATACTGGAGTGGGTAGCTGTTCCCTTCTCCAGGGGATCTTCCCAACGCAGGGATTGAACCCAGGTCTCCTGCATTGCAGGCGGATTCTTTACCAGCTGAGCCACAAGAGAAGCCCAGAGGAAAATAAAGAGGTCAATCAAATATATTCAGCACCTTCTATGTGCCAAATACCGAAGACACTGAGACATTTCTGTTTCAGAAATAAAGACACCAAGTCTCAGCAAGCTAAACTGGTTTTCCCAATGTCACACAACAAGAGGGGCTAGAATTTGAATCAAGGTAGGTCAGATTCTAAAGCCATGCTTTTACATTTTTCTCCCCCAAAATGAGGAGTAAAGATCTTTGGCAAAATGACAAGTGGTACCATAGACTCAGGGAAGATAGTAAAAAAAGAAAAAAGAAAGGTTTTTAAAGTTTCAGTGTTTCCCAAGGTGACTGCAAACCTGGAGATGGGCAATTTAAACAGAAAAAAGCATATTCTGACAAGGGGGATAATGTATTTAGGCCCAGCGTCAGGTGTGCTAAGAGCAAGGGTTGCCTTAGGTCCTCTAGAGGCAGAATGAGGAATGGATGACTGTGTGGCAGGTACTCCTAGAGAACCAGGGCAGCCACCCACACCTACCCCAGCTCTGAAAACGCAGCACATTCAAACAACAGATGAAGAAGAAGGGGTGTAATATGACGGATGAAGATGCCCTACGCATCTGGAGAGATTTGCACTTAAAGGAAACTGTTCTCCTTGTGAGTAGAGCTTAGTGAAGGAGACAGAGTCCATTTTCTGGCCTCTCTGGCTTCCTACTTCCTACTTCTTTCCTCACAATAAGTATGAGCAGAAAGGGACCCTAGAAATCGAGACCAGCATCCTCATTTTTCAGAGGAAAAATCTGAGACCAACAGAAGTCTCTGCAATCACACTTCTTGTTTCAGGAATCAGGTAGTGATCAGTTCCTGTTTTCGTTTTTCACCATATTCTGTTGTAAAGAGGAAAAAGGGTAGACAGAAAACAAAACAAAAAATTTACCAGCAAGAAACACGAATTTTTAACTTGTAGACACAAAGATAGCCCTACCTATCTTGTAAATTCCCCTAATTCCATTGCCACGGCATTAAAGGTGTGTGTACTAAACTGCTCGAGCTTCCCAGGTGGCTCGCTCGGCAGTAAATAATTCCACTGCCAGTGCAGGAGACGCAGATTTGATCCCTGGATCAGGAAGATCCCCTGGAGAAGGAAATGGCATCTACTCCAGTTTTGTTGCCTGGGAACTCCCACGGACAGAGGATCCTTGCGGGCTGCAGTCCATGGGGTCGCAAGAGTCAGACACGACTGAGCAGGCACACAGCTGGCCAGGTGCTGAAATGACCTAGAGGGTACTATGTGAGCAGTGCAGTGTATGCGTGCTCAGCCACAGTTGTATCGACTCTTCGCGATCCCACGGACTGTAGCCCACCAGACACCTCTGTCCACGGGATTTCCCACCTGGCCAGGCTGAAGGTTAGGACTGCAAGGCCAAAGGATGCCTCTTTACCTAGGGTGACCCTCATGGTCACCGTCTTGGATGACAGACCATGGTTTACTGGGGTTGAGTTGATTCCTGGGATGTTGGGATTTCAAGGCTAACACCAGGAAAGTCCCAAAGAAACCAGGACAAATGGACCCTCAACTGCCTTGAGTAGGGCCACATTCTCAACTGAGCTAATGGACCCACAGAGATAAAATGCATTTAGCTGGATGTTTTGGCTGGTGTGACACTAGCTAAGCGGTAGTTAACATTTCAAGTCTTTACTAAAAGAAGCAGAATGAAGATTAATGACTGTAAAGAGCATCAAGCCCTGGGGGAGGAAGGTATTCTCAAAGTAGGAAGTGTTAAGTCCATAAAAGAAACAATATGAGAATGCAATGGGGCTTTTTCATACCTAACAAGTATGACTAAACCTCTAAACACTTCCTGTTCCGTCCCATGTTTTTCTGAAATTTGCTTTTCCTTATTGGCCAAGAAGATAGGAAAAGAAAAAAAACAAAAAACTGTTCCCTCTTCTCTTAAGAACAGTGGGGAATTTCAAAACCTCCGAAGACTTCTAACGTTTAGCCAGCTCTTGCTGTCAGATAGAAATTTTATGGAGAAACAAATAGCCCTCCTTTTTCTCCATAAACATCCTAAATTCTTTATACATACAATTGTAGGCAAGTAGAAAACCATCTGATTAGAAATGATAAATACAAGCACTTAAGTAGCACCTGTGTACTCAAGAATCTAGTTGTATTTTCAAAAAAAAAAAAATTCTGTTGTTTTTAAGTACTCTGATAGGAGCAGAGAATACAATACTGAATAAGGAGAGTATATTTTCATTTCATTTATCAATCACCTGAAGATCAAAAATGGGTTTGAGGACTTAATCCTGATACTTACTGAAACACAGAAAGAGAGCTGTGTGCTATCACCTTAATCGTGTCCGACTCTGCAGCCCTATGGACTGTAGCCCGCCAGGCTCTCCTGTCCATGGGATTCTCCAGGCAAGAGTACTAGAGTGGGTTGCCATGCCCTGCCCCAAAACTTCACATTTATTTAATTTTTCCTGAGCAGTACTTTCCAGTCACGAATAGCAATGCCCCAAAGGGAGCTTCACTTTCCCCTTTTCTGGGTCACCAAGTACACGGGAGGTACTCAGCCTAGAATGGGGTGGCAAGGATGTGAGTCAAGGATGGGCTTACACCAGGGCGAGGGGGCATGTCAACGCGTTTCCCTACTCACAGGAACGGCTTAACGCTGCCCTCTACGCATATTTGAGAAAGGCGTCCTCCCATCCCCTAATCTCCTGGAAGCACGTTTCAAATATAAAGTAGTCTAGAAAAGGGCAAATGTAGCCCACTGAGAACCCTTGAGAAAGGCTTCCTCTCCATCCACTTCCTCTCTAATGCATCGACTGACATGACTTCCAAAGCAAAAGGGGGAAATGGAACCAGGCCTGCTAATCCCACCAACCTCCTGAGTGGAAAGAGGGGCGCCTGCAGGATGAAGTCCAGAGGACTTGACATGAGGAGCACTGTCAGATGTCCACCCAGGCATACGGCCAGTCCAGGTACTGACGCCACCCCACCAAAAAGTCCATAGTCAACGCTCACCACCTGGGCTGTGATGGACCCTCAGTCCCCAGAACTCCTGGTCCTGCCTGCCTACAGGCCTCCTGGGAGTTCTCAGGGGCCTTGGTGACTTGTACCTTTGTACACAGTACAACTGGCCTCTTTGAGTTGAGCAATTCCCGACCAGGAGCCTTATTGGACTTGCCCTGTTTATACAAGACTTGTCGAGCAGGTTGGGCTGCTTTTCTACCACTTTTCCTTCCAGACGCCTCCCAAGTGCCAAGGTATCAGGAAGCAAGAGAGGGATAGGGTTTTCTCACCACAATCCCGGAGGCCTACACAGGCAAGCGTAGGCCACAGACTTGGCCACAGGCCTGCTGTGGGTCTCTTACAGAGTGGAGTGTGTTTTGAAGGATGGTAAAGGGAAAAACTGTCAAAAGTAAGGTCAGAGTCAAGTGCACCATTTCTGTCATTACTTTGGTTTCTTTCCAGAGAGAGTAAAATGCTGCCCCCCTCCCCGCCCCAGCAGCAAGTCCTGTGGTTGCATCAACACTAATTTTTAGTTGCACAGAAAAATCCCCCATGGCACGAAAATGTTCATGAATTCCCCTCTCTACTTTTCAGGTCTAGACAAAGTGGGAGAGAGGAATTAAATGCCTTTGTGAATCAGCAAAAAAAAATTGTAGGGATAGAGCCCCAGACAGTCAGTCTTCCTGGCTTGACCCTCACATCCAGCAAAACACAGGGAAAATGGATTCCTTTCACTAAAAAGAAAGAGATGACCTTCAATTTTGGGTGTATAAGGTACCAAAAATTGTTAAAAGACATCAGCTACTTTGTGGAGAGAAAAACCAATGAAACAGTAGCCCAGGGCACAGTTCTTTCCAGAGTTCAAAACAGTATCTAACCAAGGTCAAGACTGAATGAACCAAGCCACTATATCTAACCCATGGTATGAGTCAGTCCTACTAAGACTGCCTCAAGGTTAAAGAGAGACTCCTCAAACTGGAAGCAATCTCACCAAATAGAAATAGGGAACTAACTACTCCTGTCACACCTCCTTTTCATTCACAGTAAAGATTTCCACAGAGCAACCCTCTTAGGTCCTGGGAGAGCCTATTTTTTTAGGCATGAACCCATACCTACCACTCTGCAACTCAACCCTCACCTGTTCCAAGATGGCAGAAAGTATATGGTTAAAGGCACAAAGCCTTTGAACAGGTCTTTTGATCCTAATGCTCCCACCCACAGGAGTACACCCAAAGATCAGATAAAATCTGGAAAACACGGGCAAAGTTCAACCAACAGCTGCCCCTTCTAGGCCACGAACTGGCACACCTGGCTATTTGGCAACTGTTCCTTCCTTTAGCAGATCTTACCTGCCTGAGCAGGAAACAGAGATAAGGCTGAAGCTGGTTCATGTTGATTGCTATGGTTTCTCACCCTAAAGCAGAGCTCAGTCTAGAAACTGAACCTTTAACTGCTGCCAATCAGTTCCATGGAATGTCACATAGTTAAAAAAAAAAAAGAGAGAGAACATATGCCAAGTGTTTTATAAACTACAAAGCTACACAATACTACCTACAGTTATTTTGATATTAAACAATGCTAAAAGTAGCATATCAAATTATAACTAAACATCAATAACAACTATGGAACAACTAGGTAAGCATAGGGCTGATGACCTGAAGAGGTCAGGAGCAGGTATTGGTTACTACATTAAAAAGGCTCCACTGAAAATAAATCTTTTAAAGTGGTTCAAACGTGTAACAAACAATAAATAAGTTTAAATGATTTCCTTCCATTATAAGTGCCTTTGATCCAATTTCAACAGTAAAACCAGTGTCATAATCGCAACTTGGAAGGGCAATCTCCAAGAAGCCTCAAGACCAGCTCTATCTTCTTTATCACCACAAAATATAGGAAACCAATTTTCTAAGATGTAGACTGTCATCTTGTGAGACTCACCAGTGCTTGCTAGTGTACAATTCATCCTAAGTTTGCTTCTGTGTTGAACAAACGTCCAGCTGGAGGGAGGATAAACAGCCAACAGATTCCTTTACATAAGCACCATTTACCAAATTACAGGTCATCAAGTCTCATAACTAGAAACAGAGCCACTTTCTCCCACCTGGGTCCGCTCCCGTGGAGCATCCGAGGGGCACCTGCTGGGGGCTTCTGCGCACACCCCACAGGTCTGCTTCTTCCCCACGTATGTGATGCAGCTGCTACAGAACTTTTGAGACTCTGATTTCTTCACTTTTTATAACCTTGTAAATCAGATGCATTCCCCACACTTCCAATCAAGCCTTGTAACTGGAAAGACAGCTCCACATATGCTGGAGGCTGTATTTTCTTAGTTCTTTTTATTCCTTACTCTCTAATTTTTTAGAATTATTCTTCCTCCCAAGTGACATGGATGAGGGGGAGGAGGAACACAGTGACGTTAAATGACCGAAAGGAACTCGGATACCACAAATAGAGCAGGAAGCCCCCAGCTATGCTGCCCTTAAGAGAAAAAGACCCTAAAGGATGGGTGTATGGGATGTGAGCACATCTGTTTCATACAAGATTCCCTCCCTACTAGGCTCCCTGCTATACAGTGCTTAGTCGCCCAGCTGTGTCTGACCCTTTGTGACCCTGTAGACTGCAGCCCGCCAGGCTTCTCTCTCCATGGGCTCCTCCAGGCAAGAATACTGGGGTGGGTTGCCATGCCTTCCTCCAGGGGATCTTCCCAACCCAGGGATCGCACCCAGGTCTCCGGCATTGCAGGCAGATTCTTTACCATCTGCGCCACCAGAGAAGCCCTCCAGGCTCCCTCTTGGGAGAGTCAGACAAACTCCACGTTCAACAACTTGTCATGCAGGTGGTGTTTGTTTATTCGCCAGGACAAGCTGCCTCCTCAGGTGTCCATCACCCTCTGCTCATGCATCGTCTGCCTACTCTCCACTCATAAGACTCTCTTCCCTGATCACAAGTTCAAATCTCGGCACTGACATTTACCAGCTGTGAGACTTGGCACCAGTGACCTGGCCCCTGAATCTCAGCTTCCTCATCTGTAAACTGAAGATAAAAACACCTATCTTGGAAGGCTGTGCAGATTAAATGAAAGTGTGTGTGTGTGTGTCTCAAAGGCTCCCACCTCAGAATTATACAACGTCTGGCACACAGGAGACATTTGCCTTCCTCTCTCTAACCTGAACTGATTCATGCTTTTCAATTATTTTGTGTTTCTACATTATCTCCCCACTTAGACTGTGAAGAATGACATGGCTTTCATCATGTCTACCCCGTGAGTGGGTGCCCAACTTGACAACTGTGGTCCAGGGTAATGAACAGATAGATTGCTTCTCCACATCCCATAATAGCTGGTAATGCTTCCAGAGGAAATTACTATGAGCTGTGGATATGGCTGATCCCCTCTGGCCCACTAGCTGCTCACGCCCCTTCTTCTAACACGCCCCTTCTTCTAACACACCCCTCGGTCACCCGGAATGCCCTTAAGAATGCTCAGAAACCAAGTTATCCATTCATTTGATCATTTCTTGAGTGCATTCCTCTCGAGTCTACTTGTTGAGACCATCAACATTTCCTGGGTAATACTGTTTTGCCAACGGAAGGCACTGTGGATCCACACTTATACATGGAAATGACAAGACACGATTCCTGCCTGCCCTTGAGGCTGCCAAAGGCACTCATACGGGGAGGTAATACATGCTCAAAATGACACAGCGAATCAAACGTGAAAGAAGAGTGTTTCCTGTGAGTCCTGTGGGACAAAGAGGAAGAAGTCATAATTCAGCCTGGAAACACTATTCTGAAACTTAAAAACTGCCTTCGGGGTTTCCCTTGTTGCTCAGTCGGTAAAGAATCTGCCTGCAATGCAGGAGACCCGGGAAGATTCCCTGGAGAAGGAAATGGCAACCCACTCCAGTATTCTTGCCTGGAGAATCCCATGGACAGAGGAGCCTGGCAGGCTACAGTCCATGGGGTCTCAAGAGTTGGACACAACTTAGCGACTAAACCACCACCACCATCATGCCTTTGGGATGGACCTTTAACGCATGTAACTGCTGAAAAAGGAGGTAAAAGGGAATTCCCATCCTTATCTATTACAAAACTTATTAAGGCAAATGTCAGTCCAAACAAACCCTCAGGACTGCCAAGTCCTTGTCAGTAGCTTCTCTCATGTCAGGCAATGTGCAATGCAAAACAAAAGAATCTTCCTGCAACTCAGACCTGGAATTCTGTCCAGTCCATTCCATTCTGCCCAATCCATTCCACACATACAGCAGGAAATGTAAGTTTTTAGTGCCAGACTAGGTATTGAGTGTGTTTTTTTTTTTTTTAAAAAAAGAAAAAGAAATAGAAGTCTTTAAAGCTCTCTGCCAATTCTAGGCAAAGGCAAGGATCCTGGAGAAACCTGGCAGAAGTGGACAGGAAGCAAGTGGTATCCAGTTTAGATAGAAGAAATGCATGGTCACAAGACTCTCCAGTCTTCCCAGATGGAAAGTTGGAGAACCCAGGGTAGGAGGACAAAGCTCATCTGTGTGGACACCAGAGCAGCCCCACCTGAAACCTTGGTGTCATGTGATAAGCAGTGGTCTCCTCTTACCTAAATTCACACTAAGGAAAAGCACCCAGTCAAAAGCAGTGTGAGAAGTAACCAACAAGGGTCTACTGTAGCGCACAGGGAATTCAGCTGAATGCCATGTGGCAGCCTGGATGGGAGGGAAGTTTGGGGGAGAATGGATATACACATATATATGTATGTTGTTGTTCAGTCACTAAGTTGTGTCTGACTCTGTGACTCCATGGATTGCACACACCAGGATCCCCTGTCCTTCACTATCTCACGGAGTATGCTCAATTTCATGTCCACTGGGTTGGTGATGATATCTAACCATCTCATCCTCTGCCATCTTCTCCTCCTGCCCTCAATCCTTTTCAGAATCTGGGTCTTTTCCAATGAGTCAGTTGTTTGCTAGATAGGCCAAAATACTGGAGCTTCAGCTTCAGCATCAGTCCTTTCAATGAATATTCAGGGTTGATTTCCTTAATAGGATTGACTGCTTTGATCTCCCTGCTGTCCATGGGACTCTCAAGAGTCTTCTCCAGCACCACAATTCGAAAGCATCGATTCTTCAGCACTCAGCCCTTTTTTATTGTCCAGCTCTCACATCCGTACATGACTACTGGAAAAACCACAGCTTTGATTATTACGGACCTTTGTTGGCAAAGTGATGTTTCTGCTTTTTAATACGCTATCTAGGTTTGTCAGCTTTTCTTCCAAGGAGCAAGTATCTTTTAATTCCGTGGCTGCAGTCACCATTCACAGTAATTTTGGAGCCAAAGAAAATAAAATCTGCCACTGCATATGTATAGCTGAGACCCTTTGCTGAAACTATCACAACATTGTTAATCGGCTATACTCCAATTTATAAAATAAAATTTAAAAAAATAAAGTAAATAGATGGAGAGAGATTTAAAAAAAAAAAAAAAAGCAGAGGAGGCTGCAAAAGGTCTCATGTATAGACCACACAACCAGACAGGTCCCGTGTCGAGCTATACTCCACTACGAATGCCTTAACGAACTGTTTATAAATAGTTAAGACTTTCTCTCATGTCCTGGCTATTATAACTACTTCTCTAAGGCTTATCATTATATCTCAGGTCCTCTTCCCCTAACTCTTTGTTCTTATACCAATTCAACCCTCTGCTGATACAGAGAGCAAAAAGGCTTCCTGAAGGGCTGCTCTCAACAGTCTCCATATCCTCCTCCCCATCCTCATTGATATGTAGCAGAAAGTCTGACACACGGCAGCTTCTCAGTCAAGGCTTCTGGAACACCCAGTTGTGGGTCAAGCTAAGCAAAACAATGAGAAAGTGGACCCTTGAAACATCACACGGTTTACGGACTCTCCCCAGGGATAACTTTCCCCGGCGCTGACCTGCACAGACCCACACAATCGGCTCCAGATACTGAAGGTGCGTGAATATGCCTTGCGTGGAAGGCAGCTCCCTTCCCAAGCCTCAGGACACACTGTCTCTCTAGGTGCTGCCTGTGAAAGAGGCTGCATGTGGAAATCTTAAACCTTGCTGTCAGCCCTGACCACATCGACTTCGCCAAACAGGCCCCCATCAGGACTGGTCTGATGGAAACCTGAGCCACACAAGTAACCGGAGACCTGGGCAGCTGACCTGCTTGAGATCTGGAGGCAGTCTCAGTTTAGGGGTGAGTTTAAACCGACTGTAACTGGGCCATACCTGGCAACACACTCCCCTACAAGACCCAGAGTTGGGTTGACACGTGAGGAGTGGGGAGGGGGCAGCTGCTGGAGGCGCTGGCTGAGGGCACAGAGGGTAGTTTCAGAGGGCCAGCTCACGCCAGGGACCCTCAGGAGTGTGGGCTCCTCCCTCCCCAACCAGGAGTCCCACAGGCTTCCTGGAGGTTCTCAGGAACAACCCTGCCTTGTCCCAGGGACAACTTGTGTGAAAAACTTTCATTTCACTCCAGGCAGCAGCCAGTGACAAGAAAGCCTTGTAGATGGTTGGCAATGCCAACTTACCTGGGCATGTGGGTGCCTGCACTAGGAGGAAGAAGAGACAGAGGCTAAACTCACCAAGGTGTTGGTTAAGGAGAAGCAGGACAGGATGAAGGACCAGATGGGAACCCTGATGGATAAACCCAGTTTGATTTGTAAGGATGATACGATTTAGTGTAATAAACCAAGCTCCTACCTGTGCCTGGTACTGCCCTGGAATATCAAAATGAAGACAGGGGCAGTCCTCAGAGAGCCAGACTCTTGGAGGTCTCACCTGATGATGACAAACGTGTCTTTTCTTTTCTCTCGAGAATCTTATTAATGTTGTTATAGTATTAATTGCGGAGAACAAGAGAATGGGAGGCAGGTAGGAGGGAAAGGATAATAGAAGAGAAGCAGGAAGAGAAAAAGGGAGGAGAGACTGTGGGTATTAAACGGGATAATCCTTACAAAGTACTCAACCAGGCTCTGGCATACAGTAAGTGCTCGGTAAACCCTGGGTATGGTTAAGGGCCTGTAACTGCTTCGTGCTATGCTACAATGAACACATACAATATGACAGGTAATAGCCTAAGGGCTTACTGTTGAGTCGTTATGTTGTATCTGATTCTTTGCGACCCCATAGACTAGCGCACCAGGCTCCTCTGTCCATGGGATTTCCCAGGCAGCAATACTGGAGTGGGTTGCCATTTCCTTCTCCAGGGGATCTTTCAGATGCAGGGACTGAACCCGGGTCTCCTGCATTGTAGGCAGACTCTTGACCATCTGAGCCACCAGGGAAGCTAATGGCTTACCATGTGTTAATTCATTTAATGCTCAGGCCTATGAGATAACAGTATTTCCACTTCATACACAAGGGAAAGTGGGTACCAAGGGATATGTCAGCTCCAACTACCCAGTCACACAACCATCAGGCGAGAGATGGGGGCAGTGGGGGCGGGGGAGAGGAGTCAAACCCAGGTGTCTAATTCCCTTCTCACCTCTCATCCATGAAACCTGAGGTTCTCAAGGTTTGGTCCCCAGAACCTGGGAACTTTTTAGATTAGCAAATCCTTGATCCTAAGCAGACTCAATAAAACTGAAGAGAAACAGATGACAAAGGATGAAATGGTCGCATGGCATCACCGAATCAGTGGACATGAGTTTGAACAAACTCAGAGAGAGAGTGAAGGACAGGGAAGCCTGCCACGCTGCAATTCATGGGGTCACAAAGAGTCAGACATGACTTGAGTGACTGAACGAAACAACTAGGTGACTGTGATGAAGAGCAAACCCTGAGCACCACGCCACTCATGATGGTGTAGTGCATTTCCATAGAGTGGCTACAGTAAGGCAGAGAATAAAGCACCCTCCCCCTCAGTGGCCTCACCAGGCAATGGGCAAAGGTCAAAATACTTGGGTCTTCCATTTCTTTTAGTTTAGGGCACAGCCTGTGGTTGGGGCTTGGGAGAGCAGTCTTAATGGTCATTATTTTCAGAGAAGTCAATACGGTTTCTCTGATTTCATCCTGTGACATAAAGAAGTGAGGAGTGGGTGAGAATCCCTGGATATTTTTAGGATGGTTTAACTCCTTCACGGCAACTTACCACCAGTGAGTGGTAACCCGAAATATCTACCACTAGATGAAAAGGGAACTTGAAAGCTTTGCCTTTAATGTGTTAATTGAGCTTCCAGTGACACAGGGCAGGTGGAGTCCTCTGTCCTGTTCTCCAGGAGTTAATTCAGTGATGCAAGCTGATGACCCAGTGAGTGGATGACTGAAGCCTTTTGTGTCTGAGCCCTGGAGCAGCCCACCTTTTGGCCATTTCACTGTTCATTAGCACCTCTGCTGAGGGTCAGCAGGGGAGAGTGAAAGGTGACTAACCTCAAACCAGTCAACTTCTCTCCTTGTTAGCAGTTCTGGTGAAGAATTGGTGGGAAAAGAATTGTTATCGGCTAAAATGAGACACAGGGATGATCTACAGGCTCTGATTTTCCATGCCCTCCCCAACCCGAACCCCACTCCTAATCATCACACACCATCAGGCCAGTCTACCTTTATAGTTTTATCTCACCGACAAGTAAAGAGAAGCATAATGTTCATATTCTAGAATTTATAGAGGTAGCCTGTGATATCTTATTTTAAATTACAGCTCTTAAAAATGCCAAGGTCATGGACAATGTTGATGACAGCAAGAGAGGCTCAGAAGTGGTGATGTCTCTACAGGTCCCATTTTCAACACTGGCTTTCCCTACCTTTCTAACGTTACCTGACCTAATGGAATACATGCGTCTTCAATGCTCATAAGAGAAACAAGAAGCCTGACATGAATTAGGCACCTGCTATATTCCAGAAGGAGAAGCAGGGGGGCGGGGGTGGGTGACAGAGGATGAGATGGTAGGATGGCATCACCAATCCAATGGACGTGAGTTTGAGCAAACTCTCGGAGACGGTGAAGGACAGGGAAGCCTGGCATGCTGCAGTCCATGGGGTCACAAGGAGTCATACTGAGACTGAGGACAAGGAGTGACTGAGAACAAAAATATTCTAGGGCGCCAGAACTTCTGTTGGCCACCTTAGGAACACAATCACTTAATTCTAAAACAACTGGGCAAGAAGCTTTTATCCCGATTTTATAAAGAAAACCAAGGCTTAGAGAATTTAACTTAGTAAGTGCCAGAGATCTGAATACAGAGCTGTTTTCTCTGCCCGCCAAAACTATGCTCTTTATACTACCCAAGTCAGCCGCTGTTAATCCCAAGCACCTACTGTACAGCACAGGAAACTAGATGTAATATATTGTAATAACCTGGAAAACAATCTGAAAAAAAATATGTATTTTATATATATATAAATTTATGTATAAATATATATATATAATTGAATCACTTTGCTATATACCTGAAATTAACACAACATTGTAAATCAACTATACTTCAATTAAAAAAAAAAGTCAGCCTTACTGATAAGATTTGTTATATCTACACAGACCTCTGTCAGAGACAGTGCTCCCACCTCATCTGGGAGATGACTGTGCTAATTGCTATTTGTGACTTTTAAAGATGAAGGCCGTACCTGGATCTGCTAATAGCGTGGTCAGAAGCCCCTCGTAACATCCTCAGGTGTCTACCCTTCTCGCTTCCATCCGCTCTAATAAATCAGCTCCCACCCCTTTACCCAATCTGTCCAGACACCCGCTGATCTCGTTCACAGCTTCAGGTTGCTGGGAGAACAGGCATTTCCTGCACAGCAGAAGCCTGAGGCCACGGCGGGGAGAGGAGGTCGGAAGAGGCGCCTTGACTTCCCGGATGACTCAGGTCAGGCAAGCGTGCCAGGATGCCCACGCAGCCCAAGCCATGCCCTTGGTGTCACCACATGGCCGCTTCCCATTTCAGGGAGGGAAGGAGCTGAACGGTCCAGCAGATGGGAGGAAGGAGGAAGAGACCTGCTTACATTCTCAATCCCCGTCTTCCACGCCCCAGTGTCTGCTCCTGTCCCCTTGCCCAGCCCATCACTGCCGGGTTGAGTGCCTCAACTTGCCTTTTCTCCTCCCCAAGCCTCACCGGCCGGGCTGCCCCCCTGCAACTCTGCCCCAGCACCCCCAAAGAGCCACAGCACCTTGAGTCTTTCACTGGAAGAAGCACCAAGGCCTCCAGGTACTGACCAGAGAGAAATTCACCTTTGTTTAGCATCCTATAAACAGGCAAAGGGGCTTGCTTCATCACTGGGCATCGGCTCCTTTCTTGCCTTCCCTGGTGTGTAACGTACTCTCAGTGCAGGAAATACCACAAAAGCTGGTCCTCCAGGGAAAAAAAATTTCTTCCCTCCCCTGTCCACAGCATTCATTGTCTCCGGCACATCCTAAGCCTAGAAGATCAGTATGTTTCATGGATCTCAAGTTTGTTGGGAGTTTTTTATGCATTCTATTGTAAAATAATTTGGAGCAAGGACCCTATTTTCTCCACCAAAAGACATCTATGTGACGCTGGAGACCCAGGCAGGGCCTCCTAATTTGAATGCAGGCCTCCCACCTAGAGCGAATGGATCCCAGGCTCCAGGAAAGTGGGTCCCCTGTCCCTGTGGACTTATGGACAGGAGGGCACCATGGCCAGCCCTCAGAAAGCCTCACCATCCTTGAGCTCACTTGGTCTGCTGCCAGGCCTGGAGATGCCAGAGAAACCCCACTGACTGACCTACCAGAATAGATGAAACACTGGACAAATGCACCCTGCCCAGTCTCAACTACCACGGAAAGAGGCAGAGAGGGTAGCCCAGACCCCAGGCAGTTCCTGTCTGAATGACTCTTTCTGAATCACAGGGTGGGGATGGCCCAGTGATGGGACTTGAGAGTCAGATAGCCCCTCAAAGCGACACCTGCTAATTCCAAACTACAGTCTTAAGTGCCAGGCCGGCTTCCTGTGTACATTTCCACAGGACCTGTGTCTGGGCCTGTCTGCTGAGGCCATCCTGAAATCCTTTGGAACTTCTGAACAAGGGACCTGGCGTGTTCCTTTTGCCCTGGGCCTCACAAGATGAGTAGCCAGTCCCGCCAAGCACTTGAACTTCAGTCAAAGAATCACTGTGAACCACTAGTAAGCCAGGGTAGCCGTGCCAGGAGAAGCAAGGTGTGGCCAAGCAGGGTATAAGGGAGGCTTCCAACTGGTGTGAAGGGTGACTGACCTACAGAGAGGTGGACGCACAGCGTGCAGGGCGGGGGCAATACTACCAGCAACGGTGGCTCCAGCAAGAGCTTCTCAAACACACCCACCAAGTACCCCTCACTTCGCTCACTCCCCGCATCCATCTCATATCTCTGATTATGGGCCTCATTCTCTCACTCACTGATTTATACAAAGTCTGACTCTCCCCTGGTGTTTCAGAGAAGCAGCTCATTAAAAAAGTTGGCCTTCAGAGGCTGCCCTGGTGGTCCAGTGGTTAAGTATCCACCTTGCGATGCAGGGGACACAGGTTCAATCCCTGGGTGGGGAACTAAGATCCCACATGCCTGGGGGCAACTAAACCCTCCTGCCACAACTACTGAGCCCGTGTGCCACAACTCGAGAGTCCTGTGAGTCACAATGGAAGACCCCAAGTGCTGCAAGTAAGACCCGACCCGATGCAGCCAAATAAATAAAAAGTTCACCGTCTATTGGTTTGTCCTCTGCCCCACAGCTGGAGAGAAATGTGCAGCAGATGAGGGCTGTTGGAATGGAGACAACTACACTTTCAGGCTGTCCATCCTCGGCTGCCAGTCCAGGCTCTGTCAGCTACAGAGCTGGTAGTGGTGGTAAGTCTTACGGGATAGGACCCCATAGCAACCAGGATGACATGAGGGAATATTGGGGCCACTCACGGTCTAGGATCTGGCTGGGCACAAGCTCCCCAGTGATCATCAACGACCATAAACTATAGGAGGAGAGCTGTCCCCAAGTGTGTTTTCTAAGAAGTGGCCTCTTCCCAAGTTTTTTCAAAAGGAGCCCTGGTGGCTCAGACTGTAAAGAATCTGCCTGCAATGCAGGAGACCTGGGTTTGATCCCTTAGGTTGGGAAGATCCCCTGGAGAAGGAATGGCTACCCACTCCAGTATTCTTGCCTGGAGATTTCCACGGACAGAGGAGCCTGGTGGGCTACAGTCCACGGGGGTGCAAAGAGTAGGACATGATTGAGCAACTTTCAGCTTTCACTTTCAGAAGACACTGCTTCTTCAAATGTGTCCACAGCTGTCTTGCAACAACCTGCAGCCATACAGGGTTGCACCTTTTATGTATGTTCTCAGACACAACAGCAAGAGATGGATGGATGCTCTTTACTCAACACACACACACACACACACACACAGCATGACAGTATTATACTAGGGGGAAAACAACTGTGTCCTTCTCAAAAGGGCAGTTGCTGTCTTTAGGTCAAGGAAACATTCCAGGGAACCCGTGCCTATCACCCCTATCTATCTTGTCCTCATGCATGGCCTCTCCTCCTGAACCGTGAGGTCAGCAGGAAGCAGGTATACTTGACGAGCTGTGTGTCACTCAGCACTGCTGACCCGTCCTAACCAGTGATGAGACGAGATCGGAAGCAACTGCCAACAAGACTGCAAACAGGGTACCTCGGGCTCCAGGTCTGTCCTCTCTCAGGAAAGCAGAGCTGGGTGTCTGCATCTTGGCAAAAGGAAGAAGATGAAGTTGAGAAGATGCTGCTGTATTTGGACCAGAAGAATATGATTAACGTGCAGGAGATGGAAAGAGCAGTGACTGGCAAAACAAAGGTTGTTCCCTGAGGCCCAGGGAAGCTCTCACCTCTGTACACAGAAGGCCAGAAGTGCCCACGCCACCTTCTGAAACAGCTGCTCGGATGAGAGCCTGCTTTGAGCCACACTGGCCCTTTCATCAAAATCCACAGAATTATTCTAGATATAAGAGATAAAAATCTGCACCTACGCATAAGACAGGGTTCTTTATAGACTGCATACCACTGCTTTGAAGCCACCAAGGTGTTCTCAGGACTGGTCGATGCCAACAGGTGCTGAATTACTCAATACAGGAAGAAAGAGGCAAAACCCGACCCAGCAGCTCCGATGGTTAGTCCGCTCACCACGTAAAAGAAAAATCCCAGAATTTTAGAACTGTGATCTTCCTGACCGGGTCCCTTATTTCACAGCCAGAGAAAGGGGATGTGGAGGGTAGGTGGGCAGCTGATCTGCACGCTGATTCTTTCTGAGCCTCTTCGGAGCAGACCCAGAACAGAGCACAAAAGAAAGAAACCAGTCCTGTTCCGCCCACATCCACCAGTTTCAACCCCAAATGGACCAACTTCCACCCAACACTAATAGAAACACCAGTGCAGAAACGGAAGCAGTCTGGATGGAGCCCACTCATCCAGGTCAACTCGTCTGGGTGGCATAAACCAGTCACCAGATCACAGCCTTGAGCTTCCCAATCTCCACCAAATTGGGCCCAAATGTTCTGACACATAAGAGTAATGTGCAAGCTGTTGCTTACTTCAACTTTTCTGTAGGAGACCCTGTTGTTGTTGTTCAGTGGCTAAGTCGTGCTGAGACCCCATGAACTGCAACACGCCAGGGTTCCCTGTCCTTCACTATCTCCTGGAGTTTGCTCTAACTCAAGTCCATTGAGTAGGTGATGCCATCCAATCACCTCATCCTCTGTTGCCCCCTTCTCCTCTTGCCTTCAATCTTACCCAGCAATCAGACCCAGAGAGCAAATTCCCTTTAACCAAGGTGGTAGGCTGGATACAGCCAGGTCAAGGATCACCATTCTTCCCAGGGCTCTCCCATTTATGTGAAGAAAGAACTGCTGACTATTTAATTTTTAGAAGAAACCTAATAAGGAAACCTGAGAGAAATTCTCAGATTTGAGTTTGTTTTCCCCTCTTACACTTCAGGTTTTTTTAAGGAACTCAGAGAGTTTAGTACTTCCAAAGGTCATGTTGGGTTAACTGTGACCAAGTTAGAGAATCAGCTCTCACAAAACCCCAATTTATGATAATCAGAGAGAACAAACCTTTGTCCAGAAATGAGGAGAACAATGTCTGACCTTCCTTTAAAAGATCAACTCATTGGCAGGAGTGGGAGGGAGTGCTGAGTCAGGAGCCAGCAGGGCATGGCAATAAAGAACATAGCTTAGATGGGCTGGTTCTTAAGTCACTAAGTTGTGAGAAGTAAGCAACAAGGACCCAGGGATCAAACCCAAGTCTCCTGCACTGGCAAGTGGATTCTTTACCACTGAGCCACCTGGAAGCCCCTTAACTGTTTAGACAGTTCATTTAGGCATTTGCAGGACATGTGTAGCTAGTTGTGTGACCTGTCTGGCTGTGTGGTCCATGCATGAGACCTCTGCAGCCTCCCAGGAAGTCTGCTCCAATTCCCTAAACTGAAATAATCATTTCCTCCTGACCCTCCACAATAGTCTGTCTACACGTCTACATGTACCTTACAGCAACTGGCTATTATAATCATTCACCTCCGCGCCTCTCTCTCCTGCTGGACTGGGAGTCGTGTCTTTTCCCTCTTTGGTTCTTAGCCTCCCGAGGCACGTTAAGCCACACATGTGGTAGATAGTCCATAAAGTCCTACGGAATTATTACTTAATTGGTTAATTGGTTTCAGCAGGCTCCTAATCAAATCTATGCTTGAGGAGAAGAAGCAGGGCCGGGCAGTTTGGCAATTCATTATCACAACATCTTTGATTAGTCAGCCATCACCTTGGAAAGGAGAGCGGGCTGGAGGCAAGCCCATGGGATGGTAAGCAGGAGGCTGGTGAGGTTTTCAGTGGGAGGAGAGAGCAGAGAGCAGTCCCGCCCATTCTTGTGCCCAGAGAACATGGGTAAGGCAAGGCTTTCTTCTCTACCTTTCTCTCTGCTTCTCTGTTCCCTCTCCCTTATCACCTCCTTCTCCCTCTGATCTCTAACTTTAATCCATCATCTGCTTAAAAGTGTTTACTGAGTTCTCCTTAGCATCCCAGCTGGCTCAGTGGTAAAGAACTCTCCAGCCAATGCAGGAGAGGTAAGAAGAGACACAGGATCAATCCCTGGGTCAGGGAGATCCCCCGGAGGAGGGCATGGCAACCCACTCCAGTATCCCTGCCTGGAGAATCCCATGGACAGAGAAGCCTGATGGACTAGAGTCCATGGGGTTGCAAAGAATCTGACACAACTAAAGCAGCTGAGCACAGAGGCTCATGTACACACACGAGTGCTTACCATGTGTGGGGCACTGTTTGGGCACTAGGAATGCCACAAGATGTGGCTACTAACTTACATCCCAGGGCACTGCATCTCCAACTTCAAGGTCATCTGAATCACTCAGGGATCTTGCCAAGCAGTGGAACTGGACTTGGGAGGTCTGGGGTGGGGCCAGGCACCTGCATTTCTAATAAGCTTCTGGGTGACGCTGACACCCCCAGTCCTCATTCTCTGGAGTAAGTTCTAGACCAGAGCACGGGTTCTCAACTTGGCTGCACATAGGAGTCACCTGGAAAGCTTCTGAAAATACTCATGCCTGGGCCTCTTCCTCAGAGTTTCTAATTTCAACGTTCTGGAGTGCGTTAGGATTATAAAAACAAACAAACAAAAACCTCTCATGGTGATTATAGTGAACATCCAAGGTTGAGAAACCACTACTGGCAGGTGTATATAGAAAATAGACATTTATTTCAGAGAATACTATGATAGAAAAAGCAAAGTAAGTACAAGCAAAAGTGAGAGATTGTATTATTTTATATAAGGTGATTTCAGGAAACACCGTTCTGAGGAGGTGACATTTGAGAAGATACCAGAAAGATGTGTAAGAATAAGCCAAATCGCTGCCTGAAAGAAGGGCTACATATAGTGTTAGTCACTCAATGGTGTCTGATGCTTTGTGGCCTCTTGGACTGTAGCCCGCCAGGCTCCCCTGTCCATGGGATTTTCCAGGCAAGAATACTGGAATAGGTAGCCATTTCCTTCTCCAGGGGATCTTCCCGACCCAGGGATTGAACCTGTGTCTCCTGCATTGGCAGGTGGATTCTTTACCCCTGAGCCCCCTATATAAGCTCCAACAAAATCTTTTTTAATGGAAAAGAAAAACAAAAAAACAGACTGAGGTCCTCCAGGAAGAGGGAATTCACCCTCCTTATTGCCAACCTCAACTCGTCCCTGGGCCTAGTCAATTTGCCAGCCTCCACAACCTCATCAGCCAAAGCACTCAGTCTTTCTCTCACCATACTACACACACATCCTGTTGGTTCTGTTTCTCTGGAGAATCCTGACTGATACAGATGGAACAACCAGTAACATCATCCCCACCAAGGATGGCGTGATGTATCTCTGAGGTTGTCCCAAGGTTACACTCCTATGAAATGATGGACTGAGACTGGGGTCCAGGCCCTTGACCCTGCACAAGCCACTTGCGGAACTGGCATTTCATCTTAAGTCTCAGACCAGGTTAAAATGCTACACCTCTGATCACATGTGGAATGGCTTTAGTAGCATTTTTATCCCTGAAAACAGATGGGGTGGATGAAACAGGGAATAAGGCAAAGGCAAATATAAGGAGAGCACTTCACTTTGCCGACAGCTGATAAGATCAGCATCCTCTGACTTCTAGGGCTGCTAAAGTGAGACAGGAGGGTCCCTGTTTACCAAGGCTTACACTTTCACCTGAGGATTAACCACAGTGCTTTGCTTCTAGGAGGCTTCCTTGATGGGCTGGGAAATAATGAAGGGAAACTGACACAGTCACAGATGCCACGATAAAACTTCAGGACTGAAAAACACCAAACGGGGTTGCTGGAGCCTTGACAAAACAGGAGACAGAAAGCGGAAAAAAAAAAAAAATAGAGAAAAGTGATTCAGTGATGCAATTCCACCCACGGGTGGAGGGGAGAGGGGGAAGTGGAGGTTGGGAAATAACGCACAATTCTTCCTCAAAAAATGTTGATCAGAATACTTGCTGGTTCAAAAATAATGATGTTGAAGAAAACAAGGAAATGACATACAAATCACGACTTCAGATGAGTATTCTTTTTTTTTTTTTTACTCATTTCTGAGTAATTACGAACGTGCCCCTAAAAGGGCCCAGAAGCCATTGGTACCTTGTATGACAGGTGTTTTGACAACACTTTAGGGAGTAATGTCTGCAAAGTCAAGGGTGCAGCATCGATGTCTCGCAAAAAACAATGGCATCCACGAACATCCTCTATCCCTCAGAAAAGGAATCTGGGGTTAAAAACAGTATCTCTACATCCCAGCATCTCCCCAAGAGTCGAGAAGAGGGGGAACCAGGATGTATGAAGAAAAAAGGGAATTGACTTTTTAATTAATTTTTATCAGCATAGAGTTGCTTTACAATGCTGTGTTAGTTCCTATTGTACAACGAAGTGAATCAGCTGTATGTACACATATATCCCCCCTCCTTTTTGGATTTCCTTCCCAGTTAGGTCACCACACTGAGAGAAGGGAGGCAGTTTAGAAAGAATATATCTGACGTATACACAGTACTATATATAAAATAGATAACTAATAAGGCCCTACTGTATAGCACAGGCAACTCTACTCAGCACTGTGACATAGCCTATATGGGAAAATAACCTAAAATAGAGTGGATATATGCATAACTGATTCACTCTTCTGGACACCTGTAACTAACAAAACACTGTAAATCAACTGTACTCCAAAATATTAATTAAAAAAAGTTATGCAAATATAGCAAAAAATAAAGTTTCCCCCCCCAAAACAGTACTTTATACAGTTAAAAATAAAAAACAGAGTATTTCTACACTCAAATGGAGTTACTTCTGCTCCTTCTGCAATTAGGATGGAGAAATGAACCTGGTGACAGGCAGAACAAGATTCCACACAGAAGGTATGGGAACACAGGTGTGGTTGGGCACACATGCTGGGAAGGGATGGGTGTATTGGGGGTGGGAGTCGGGGGTAGGAGAGGGTTTCTGAGTGACTGAGAAAGCTAGAGAGGTTTGGATGGGGACAGAGCACTACAGATGAGAAAGGGGACTTCCCTGGTGTATCCTGTGGTTACGACTTTCTGCTTCCACTGTAGAAGGCACAGGTTCAGTCCCTGGTTGGGGAACTAAGATCTCATAAGCCAGGCCGAACAGCCAGGGTGTGGGGGGAAAAAAAGAGCTAAAGAGGAGAAAAGAGGGCTGCCTTTGCTCCGAGGGCTTCTCTTCCAGGCCTAGGCCAGAGTCAGCCAAATGATCTCCCAGCATGTGATTAACACACCGCGGCTCCACTGACGAAAGGAGTCCCTGAATGTCAGTTCTATAAGGCTGCCTGTGTGGCATGTGGAGAAGCATGAAGTGCTGTATTAGTCAGGGCTTTCCAGAGAAACAAAACCAAAGGCACGTGTGTGTATACACAGGAGTATTGGTTCACAGGTTTACAGAGGCCAACAAATCCCAAAATCTACAGGGAGGGCTGGAGACCCGGGCAGGAGACCATGCTAGAGTTCAAGCTCAAAGGCTGTCTGCTGATCCCCTCCTCTTTGGGAGAGGTCAGTCTTGTCTTCTATTCAGACCTTCAACTGATTGGACGAGGCCCACCCTCATTATGAAGGCCAACCTGCTTTACTCCACAAAGTTAAATGTTAGGACTTCCCTGGTGGCCCAGTGGTTAAGGATTCACCTGCCAATTCAGGGGACACAGGTTCGATCCCTGGTATGGGTAGGTCCCACATGCTGTGGGGCAACTAAACCCATGTGCCACAACTACCGAGCCAGTGAGCCTAGAGCGTGTGCCCCGCAACGAGAGAAGCCATGGCAATGAGAAGCACAAACAATGCAACCACAGAGTAGCCCCCACGCACTGCAACAAGAGAAAGTCTGTGCACAGAAATGAAGACCCAGGGCAGCTAAAAGTAAAGACTACTTTTTAAGAAATTAAATGTCAATCTCATCTGTAAACACCTTCACAGAAACATCCAGAATAACACTGGACCATATATCTGAGCCGTGTGGCCCAGCCGAGTTGACACATAATGTTAACCATCACATATGCCCTTATTGCCTTCAGATACTGAAACTCCAATACTTTGGCCACCTGATGCAAAGAGCTGACTCATTTGAAAAGACCCTGATGCTGGGAAAGATTGAGGGCAGGAAGAGAAGGGGACGACAGAGGACAAAATGGTTGGATGGCATCACCGACTTGATGGACATGGGTTTGGGTGGACTCCGGGAGTTGGTGATGGACAGGGAGGCCTAGCGTGCTGTGGTTCATGGGGTCGCAAAAAATCGGACACAGCTGAGCGACTGAACAACTGAACTCTTACGTTTCACAGAAAATTATGAGATCTCCAAAGAAGTCATATGGGTTCTACAAAGATTTTCAAAAAAGTTGTTTTTATTTTTCTTTTTAAAAAAGGGCAAAGGACTAAAATCCACTAAATTAAAGAATGGTAGCTAACTCACTGGCAAGGCTGGGGGGTCATTTTATCACTGTACTCTGTAATGCACATATCTTCTTATATATAATATCAAATATTACATATGAGACAAAGGGAGAAAAACCAAGTCTTCAGGCCATTTGCAAGATCAGCCCCCTGATGAACACAACTCATGTCTTCTCTAATCACATTGCCTTCTCCATCCATGGACTGATACTCTAGATGACTCTTCATGTGCTTAGCCCTTTCCTGCTCAAATGGATTTTAAGTCCATGAATTTCTGAGACAGCTTCTTACAACATCTTTTTATTCCCCCACGGAGTCTGGCTGAAAGTCTGAATAACTCCATAAAAACTCACTGAAGGCTGAAAAACAAGGTGGGCGGGGGCAAGGGTAACAAAAATAAGCCAGCGGGATAGCAGAGCAGCCTGAGTGGCCCTGGGTTTCAGCTGTACAGAAGGCATGAACAGTTCCAAAATTTAGCTGGAGGCATCAGAACCCAGGCAGAGTCACATGCGTGAGTTTTTAGGAGCCTGGAACAAAACAATGCCCATCCCATGTGGTGGTGTACCACAAATGGTATCCTGTTAATAAGGGTAACACAGCCAGGCTGGTAGGAGGAGGTGCACACAAGACAGATGGGAACCCAGGGCCTCTGAGATGATCAGATTACGGGCACCCAGTAGGAAACGGCTCCCAGGTATGTGGAACCTCACCCCTCAAGTGTCCTTAAGAAACATACTATGGCACCATGGCAAGTCTAGCCAAGTCCCCAAGCAAATTTCCGATCTTTCATCCAGCTTCCAGCCTAGTCTAATCAATAGCTGGGAGGCAACCTATGTGCATGTCAGTCGCTTGTGTTTGCGACCCCATGGACTGAAACCCACCAGGCTCCTCTGTCCCTGGGATTTCCCAGGTAAGAACACTGAAGTGGGTTGCCATTTCCTTCTCCAAGGGATCTTCTGGACCCAGGGATCAAACTGGAGTCTCCTGCATTGGCAGGTGGATTCTTTACTGCTGAGCTACCTGGGAAGCCCATGCATCCCAGCTCTGGCTTATTCCAGTCTTGGTTAGAGATCAAGGTTGTGTGTGGTGGTGTGTGCTCTCCTCTATGGGAATCGAATGTTAGCCTGGAGAGCAAGTGGAGCTTTTGATGTGTGCTCCCCACAGATGGAGAGGACTTCTCTACTTGCCAAACTAGGGAATCAGGCTGGGAGGATCACAAATACAGGTGTTAGAGAGGAATGGATAGACTTCAGGCCACTTATAAACAGATCCTGTTCAAAGGCCAATTAATATGCTATAGTTCAGAAGGAGAGAAGGCTGAGGTTAAAATTCTCCTAGTCATGGTCTAGTCCAGCCTCATCAATTAACAGGTGAATATGGCCCTGTGAGGTGACATAACCAGCCGAGTGACAACTCAGGTCACTGGCAGGGTAAGCTCTAGACCCAGGTTCCTCCACTCTATGGCCAATGCTCTTTCCACCAAGCTGGACTCAAGGATAGATTATTTTGGCCACCTGCCATGTAGAGGACTTGGGGTTTGTGTAAACTGGCACTGAATAAAAAAAAAAAAAGTCCATCCCAATGTTTACTGCAGCACTTTTACAACAGCCAGGACATGGAAACGACCTAGATGTTTATCAACAGGTGAGTGGATAAAGATGATGTGGTACATACATTCAATGGAGTATTACTCAGCCATAAAAAGGAATTAACTGGGTGATTTGTAGAGACATGGAGGGACCTAGAGTCTGTCATACAGAGTGAAGTCAGTCAGAAAAAGAAAAATAAATATCATATATTAACACATATATGTGCAATCTAGAAAAATGGTACAGATGAACCTGTTTGCAGGGCAGAAATAGAGACACAGAGAATGAACGTGTGGACATGATGGGGGATGAATTGGGACGCTGGGATTGACATATATCCCTGACCATGTGTAAAATACATAGCTAGTAGAAGCTGCTGTATAGTGCAAGGAGCTCAGCTTGGTGCTCTGTGATGACCTAAGGGGTGGGATGAGAGGTGGAAGGGAGGCCCCAGAGGGGATACATGTATATGTGTGGCTGATTTACTTCGTTGTACAGCGGAAACTAACAGGGCATTGTGAGTTAACCATGCCCCAGTTTAAAGAAAAGGTCCAGATTAGAACACACAAATCCCCATGAAGGAGGCCGAAGGGCAGTCATAGAGAGGAAAAGAGTTCTCCCCCGACACTAAGAGAAGGAACTCGGTCAGTGCTAACCCAAACTGAGACCGTTTCACGGACCCACCCCTAGGAACTGACACCGTGGTTCCAACCATCCCCAGATTTCTCACATGTAGAAGAAAGTGCTCCTTCAAGAGGACAGAACTCTCAACCTCAGCCTGCGGCCTGGCACCAGGGTGGGGGAAACTGAGGGCATAAAATGAGTCACTGGAAATGCAGGGTACAACTGGGATCAAGAAGTCTGTGTCCTGCTCCGGTGGGGCAGTCCTGGAGTTCAGAATGGGGGGGAATTCCCACAGGTACGTGCCCGCTCTGAGCTCAGGAGACCACCTCCCAGAGGCTGAGCTGCCCACCTTGGCAAGCCCCCCAGTGGAGAACCAGCCTCTCCACCGCAGGCTTGCTTTCTTTCGCTTCAGAGAAGCAGGGGGTGAGAACTTCTGTGCTTTCTCAGCCACACATTTTTCTCATCTCCACCTCTCTCATCCCGCTGGCTCTTCTTCTGGAATCTGAAATGGAGCACTTTTGTTTACTTTCTTGCGAGTTCCCTGAGGTCTGCGTGCCGGTGTCTCGCAAGTCGCTGATTAGCATTCTGACCTCAGCTCCCTCTTTAGAGCCAGCCAAAGGAGCCTGAGAAGTTGGCCACCAGCACTCCCTGGAAACAATAGGCCCTTTCTACAACATACAGGTTTGTCTTCCTTTTCAAACACACGGGAGTTGGTGCCTTGGCGGGCGGGCCCACCTGACTGAACAGAGTGTTCACGAGAGAACAGAGGGCTCCCCAAACAAGACAGCCCAACTTCAAGGCCCCGGGTCCACTGCAGACCAGAGGTCACCCCCGGACTCCATTTATAGAACTCGAAAGGTAAAGCACGTGCCCCATCAGAAAGCAAAGAGGTACAGTCAGTTGTCCAAGCAAACACCCGGCCCCTAGCTGTCCCGGCCTGGAAGGGGAGTTAGGGGGCAGGAGGTAAGGCTCTCAGCGGCTCTGCCACCCTTGCCACCTGCCAATGTAAGAACTCCTCGGAGCTCGGTCCACCTAAGACTCACTTTCTTATCTGTCCCGCTCTCAAATGACAGTCCAGTTGGCCCTGCTGTTTCTCCAGCACTTAAACTTCAGGTCATAAGAAAAGAGTGCCCACTGAGATGGGCTACCACCACTGAGGCCCAGAGGACACAGATTCCCTGTTTTACTGATGAGGAAGAATGATTGTTCACGCGCCTCTAAAAGCTCAAGTTCACAGCATCGGGCTCTCTGCCCCTCTTTGTTTTCAGGACGCTTCGCAAAGGCCCACCTGGCACCCCAGGCTGTGTCTCTTGTGGCCAAAAGACACAGGCTGCTCCCCGCTCTGCCCTTTACCAAACGGGGTGACTTAACCTCCCTGGGCATCAGCTTTCCCGCATGTGGACAAGGACAAGAAGGACACCACCCTGCTTTTCTCACACGGTTATTATCAGGATGGAACCAGATAACAAAGGCAAATATTTTAGAAGCAGCTTGACAAATGAAAGGCGCTGTTATTCTCCTTCCAAGGGCTCAGACACAGGCGCATCGGTGGAAGGAACACTTGCTTCTTATCATCCCTGTGCTGAAGAGGTCTTGGCAGGAGACCTCTGAGCCACAGACCCTCAAGGATGTTTAAAACCACAGAAGCTCAGAGACAATTCCAGAACATGGGAGCCCTGCCACAACACTAGGTCTCTCGAAATGATTCTGGAAAAATCCATAGGCTCAAGTCTCTCACTGTCATTTCTCTGTGCTTCTGGGGTTATTAAAAACACTTAACACGGTTCAGAATGGTCATCATCCAAAAGTCTTCAAATAATAAATGCTGGGAGGGTGTAGAGAAAAGGGAACCCTCCTACGCTGCTGGTAACAATGTAAATTGGCACAGTCACTATGGAGAAGAGTATGGAAGGTCCTTAAAAAACTAAAAACAGAGCTACCATATGATCCAGCAACCCCACTCCTGGGTATATACCTGGAAAAGATGAAAACTCAAACAAAGATACCTGCACTCCAATGTTCAGAGCAGCGCTATTTACAATAGTCATGATATGGAAGTAACCTAAGTGTCCATTGAGGGATGAAAGGGTAGAGAATATGTGAGATATATATATGTATGTGTGTGTTTGTGTATCTATCTCTCTCTACATACATACATATATATATATATATATATATATATATATATATATAATGGAATATTATTCAGCCATAAAAAGGAATGAAATATTACCATTTATAGCAACAAGGATATACCTAGAGATTATCATTATACTAAGTGAAGTAAGTCAGGGAAAGACAATTATTATATGATATTACTTATATGTGGAATCTAAAAAAAAAAAACAAATACAAATCAACTTATTTACAAAACAGAAACACACTCACAGACATAGAAAACTTATGGTTCCCAAAGGGAAAAGGGGTGTGGAGGGATAAATCAGGAGTTTGGAATGAACAGATACATACCACTATATATAAGACAGATAAACAACAAGGTCCTACTGTATAGCACAGGAAACTATATTCAGTGTCTTCTGATATCCGTTAATGGAAAAGAATGTGAAGCTGTATGCCTGAAACTAACACAATATTGTAAATCAACTATAAAGTAAAAAAAATTTTAAGCAGTTAAATGCAGGTAGCTGAACGGGCTCCTAGCCAATCTTCTCATGATAAAGAGAGTCCAGAGGTGGCAAGAGTGTGGTAGGATGGTGGAGTCAGAATTGCTTCTGCGGTCCTTGGAATATTCTTCTGGCTAGGAGGGAACTCAGCGGTTTAAAAAAAAAAAAAAATTTCCCTGGAAAGCTCCATCAGCACAGGGCAGCCTGTAAGGTGAATTATTTGGGTATGGGTGGGATTGTTTGTTTGGGAAGAGGTGCTTTTTTGTTCTTGTTTTGTTTCATTTTATTTTGCCCTTTTGTTAACATGTGAATGTTTTGAGTGAAGCATCTTAAGATCTGGAACTTCATGTCCTTAAGTCAGACTAAAACAGACCAGACCAGACTAAATCAAGATTTTTTTTGCTCCTCAGGACAAAAAGAGTTGGACAGCCCAAAGCACAGAGGCAGTTGGCCGCAAAATTGCTCCATTAGCTCCATGCAGATAATCTAATCTAGAGTCACTCAGAAAATATCTGAAGGCCAGGGACAGAGAATATAAATACAGGAGTCAGATGCTTAAAACACACACACACACAAATAAGTTCCCAGATGACTTACAAACCAGGAAAACTAGGTTTTAACAGAGCCTTCGGCTGTTTAAAAATAAATAAATAACAAACTTTATCCAGTGCCATGTCATCATGAACTGCTTCCAAGAGCTGGTGTCTGGGGACTAGCCCATGTTGTCTTCTGCTTTTTATGACACCGTATGACTCTCATCCTTACCTAATGTAGATTCTTACCTAACACAGGGGCAAAAACAGGAGACAAGGCCTTGTGAATTCACTCTCCTTCCTTCTACTCTCATCCCCTCTCCCTTCTCTTAAACCCCAGGTGAGCATCCCTTCCAGGAGACTATTACCCACCGACTGGTCTCTGTAGCACTTTCCTTCCCTTGTCACCCCTCTTCTCCCCGGGGCACTCCCACTTGTTCATTTATTCAACCACTATTTTTTTTTTAATTTTTATTTTATACTGGCATCTAGTTGATTCACAATGTTGTAATTAGTTTCAGGTACAGTACAGTTTCAGTACAAGGAAGTGGTTCAGTTACACATATACCTGTATTTTTTTCAAGCTCTTTTCCCATTTAGCCAACCACTATTCTTGAGTACCTATCATGTGTTGACATTGTGCCTGATGCCAGAAAAGACAGTAACAAGTGAAACAGACGGAGTGCCTGTCCTCCTGGTGCTCATCCTGTAAGGGCAAGACAGACAAATGAGAGGGGAAATAAAGGAGTATTTGCAAGTTGTCATCACTATTAAGAAGGCCACAGTCAAGTGAGTTGAAAAACTACAGAAGGAAACAAATGAACTCACAAAACAGAAACAGACTTAGACTTCGAAAACAAATTTATGGTTATTAAAGGAGAAAGGTGCCGGGGGAGGGCGGGGGGGGAGTTAATTAGGAGTTTAGGATGAACATATACAAAAAACAGATAATCAACAAGGACCTACTATATAGCACTGGGAACTCTACTCAGAATATTGAGTAAATGTTCTGTTATAACCTACATGGGAAAAGAATCTGAAAAAGAGAGGATATATGTATAACTGAATCACTTTGCTATACATCTGAAGCTAACCCAACACTGTAAATCAACTATACTCCAATATAAAATTAAAATTAAAATAAAAAAACAAAACTACAGAAGGAGAACCTGAATATCCTTTGGGATGACCAAGACAGCTTTTTTCTTTTTTAAAGCCTTAGAAATATACATTTATTTTGGGTGTTGACTCCCATACTCACAGAACAGTCAATGACCCATCTCTCGCTAAACTTTCCTTTCAATCTTGAAATGGTAAGGGATCACATAATCGAGATCCTTTGGTCCAAACCCTTCAGGAAGCTCTCCAGTTTGGCCCTTTTAGCTTCCAGGAAGGAAACCCCTCTCCTTGCAGTGGGTGGTTACAAGGCATTCTGCTAGGGTCTGTGGATCATTCAAAATAACTCCCACAACTTAACATGCATTTTCTTTCACTGAGTGCTTCTTCAGAACCTAAAAAATATTTTTGGATTAGTCAACTGCATGGTGAAATCCTGGCCACTGGATTAAATCTTCCTCAGGGTAGAGTGTGTGGTTTAAACTTCTTGGTATCATTCACACCAGCTTACCCATAAATAGTCTTTTTATCTTTTATTTTTATATTGAAGATAACAGTCAGCCTGCTTTAATTCCCCAAATTTCTCTAACCTTTTCTTTTAAAAGTCATGTCCTACATCTTAAATTATTTTAATCCCACTCCTCTTGACCTTCTATATTTAGACACACTTTTAAAGCAGTGACTAAAACGGGAAAAAATATTCTAATAAGGAACTGACTAATGCAAAGGTTAGCAAAAGGGTTATTTTCCTTGAAACTCATCTTATTTTTAGTATATTTCAGCACTTTTTCCTCAATCAGCTTTTAGTTGACTAATGACTTCTGGGTATTTTCTTTCAATATTTGTACTGAGTAGTATTTTCCCTTTGTGTATGTGAATGTTTGGGGACCTTCTGACACATCATTCTTTAAAGAGTACTGACTGAATTCCATGTTTTTCTAATTTTCCAGAGTAACTGCTAACGGTTTATGACTTAGAATATAAACTGCCTATGGGCAGGGACACTGTCTTTTCCTGTTAAGTGGACTGTGAAAGCACTTCATAAGAGCTGAGTTCTTTATGGACCATTAGAGAAGCTCTAGTGGCTGTGCCAACAATTTTTGAGCTTTGTTTTTCAAAGTTACAGGGCTTCCCAGGTGCCACTAGTGGTAAAGAACCCACCTGTCAATGCAGAAGCTATAAGAGATGTGGGTTCGATCCCTGGGTTGGGAAGATCGCCTGGAGAAGGAAATAGCAACCCCCTCCAGTATTCTTGCCTGGAGAATCTCATGGATAGAAGAGCCTGGTGGGCTACAGTCCATAGGCTGCAAAGAGTTGGACATGACTGAAGCAACTTAGTACCCACGCACTTCAAAGTTTCAGTTTATTCACTCACAGGAAAGTTTGCTGGAGTTCTTCAGTTACCAAGAGATCGCGGGGAGAGCAGCGAGAATCCCTGATGTACCCTGGCTGATTTGTTCTAATTATGGCTACACTGCAACTATTCTATGTGTATTACAGTCTTAACAATCGTGTCTTTCTAGGTGTTCGATCCCACATCACTTAGCACATGGAAGACTATTAAAAACTACGCCTCTCCTAGAGAAAATAGAACTAACAAATGTGAATAACTCTTTCAGAAGTTAGGGGAGGGGTTAGGGAAGACTGAAATTTTGAGTTAAATATATCTACCCTATAGATGGATTTAATAAGTATTGGTCTTGATTGTCATACTGTGGGCAGGACAAGGAAACGGGGAAAAATAAATTACGGATGGTAAAATACTATCTTAAAAGACTTTAAAGTAGTATTTATAATATATTCATATTAATAAAGACTAATAACACATGGAGAAAAAAAACTACTCCCCAAAAGTGCATTACTGAGTGGAAAGCCTGGAGGTAGGAATCTGTTCGGTTGTCTTTTATTAATCAATCCCTTTTTGTCACTCTGGTTACAATGAGAGGTCTAATGGAAATTTCACAAAAACAAAACTCTAAATTGAAGCTAAAATGATAAGAATTTCAGAATGTTTAAAAAAAAAAAAAAAAAAAAGGCTAGTTAGGCAGAGGTGGTCCAACAAACTCTGATGTCAACAAACCCAACGCTACCGACCATGAGCAAACTCTTGTCCATAGCTGCCTTGGTCCAGGCCGCCAGCATCCCTTGCCTAAAATGTAGCAACCACCTTGTCACCTCACTCCCCCTCTCTTCCACACACACTGCTCTCCAATCCCCATCTCTCCTACTCAGTTCCATCTACCACCCTGTCAACTCAGGATCCAATCAGGTCAATCTAAATGCATGAAGCCACCAAGTGACCCATTCACCCAAACTGAACTCCTCAGCAAGTGTTCAAGCTCTTCTAAGCCTCCCGCCACCCCTCTACCCTCCTCTGCTTTCTACATCCACAGTCCTTCTCTATTTTTCCAACAAACCACGTATTTACCTTTCATGGTTCAGGCCATTCATGGAATGCCATCTTTTTTTTTCTATGTCTTGAACACCTATTCATCCTTTAAGGTGAATTTGAAATACAACCCCTTCTTTGAATCTTTCTTAAATTTTGCTCATAGTCCTCAGCAGATGATTGGATCCCTCCTGGTCCTTTTTCTAGCACTTAGCACATGACACTGTAGTTAGCGGAGTATACAGCTGTCTCCTTCAAAAGACTGTGCCATCAATCTCTGGCCAGACATAGAGCCTCTGACACACAGTAGGTGCTCACTTGTTGTTCTGACATTAATTGCCTCAGTTTTGTTACCCAGCTCCCCAGAAGAAGACCATTCAAGAAGAATAGGGCATGCCCTTAGAAGTGGCATTCCAGGAACAGGCCAAGGATAGATTTGGAAGACAAATCCACCTCTGGCTACAAAAACTAAAAACACACTGAAACTCTCAAGTCTTAAAAGACAATGGCTGGGACCTCCCTGGTGGCTCAGAGGTAAAGGATCTGCCTGGCAGTGCAGGAGACACAGGTTCGAACCCTGGTCCAGGAAGATCCCACATGCCACAGAGCAACTAAGCCCTGTGCCCCACAACTACTGAGCCTGTGGTCTAGAGTCCAGGAGCCACAATTACGGAAGCCTGAATGTCCTAGAACCTGCGCTCTGCAATAAGAGAAGCCACCACAATGAGAAGCCTGCACACCACAATTAGTGAGTAGGCCTCTAAGCAACGAAGACCCAGCACAGAAAAAATTAATAAATAAAACTACTTTTTTAAAAAAGACAATGGCTGACTTAAAGGAATGAAATTCAGTACATGCTGCGACATGGATGAACCCTGAAACGACGCTATGTGAAATAAGCCAGTTGCAAAAGGACAAATGTATTATTCCACAACATGAGGAAACTACAAGAGTCAAATCCACAGAAACAGAGGTACAATGGTGGTTACAAGGGATGAGAGGGAGGGATGAAGTGGATGTTCTTTTTCTTTCTTACTGAAAGTAGAGTGGATTTACAATGCTGTATTAGTTTCTGTATTACAGTAAAGTGATATAGTGGCTCAGATGGTAAAGAATCTGCCTGCAATGCAGGAGACTTGTGTTCGATCCCTGGGTTGGGAAGATTCCCCAGAGGAGGGCATGGCAACCCACTCCAGTATTCCTGCCTGGGAAATTCCATAGACAAAGGAGGCTAACAGGCTATAATCCATGGGTCACAAAGAGTTGGAGATGACTGAGCAACTGACACTTTCACTTTTTCATATATTTCTATATATCCTTTTTCATATTCTTATCATTATGGTTCATATGCCGAGTCCATTATGTACTTAAATGCAGAGTACATCATAAGAAATGCTGGGCTGGATGAAGCACAAGCTGGAATCCAGATTGCCGGGAGAAACATCAATAACCTCAGATGTGCAGATGACACCACCCTTATGGCAGAAAGTGAAGAAGAACTAAAGAGGTTCTTGATGAAAGTGAAAGGAGAGTGAAAAAGTTGAGCTTAAAACTCAACATTCAGAAAACTAAGATCATAGCATCTGGTCCCATCACCTCATGGCAAATAGATGGGGAAACAATGGAAACAGTGAGAGACTACTTTGGGGGGCTCCAAAATCACTGCAGATGGTGACTGCAGCCATGAAATTAAAAGATGCTTGCTCCTTGGAAGAAAACATAGGACCAACCTAGACAGCATATTAAAAAGCAGAGACATTACTTTGCCAACAAAGGTCCGTCTTAGTCAAGACTACGGTTTTTCCAGTAGTCATGTATGGATGTGAAAGTTGGACTATAAAGAAAGCTGAGCACTGAAGAATTGATGCTTTTGAACTGTGATGTTGGAGAAGACTTTTGAGAGTCCCTTGGACAAGAAGGAGATCAAAGCAATCAATCCTAAAGGAAATCAGTCCTGAATATTCATTGGAAGGACTGATGCTAAAACTGAAACTCCAATACTTTGGCCACCTGATGCAAAGAACTGACTCATTTGACAAGACCCTGATGCTGGGAGAGACTGAAGGTGGGAGGAGAAGGGGACGACAGAGGATGAGATGGTTGGATGGCATCACCGACTCAATGGACATGAGTTTGAGTAAACGCTGGGAGTTGGTGATGGACAGGGAAGCCTGGCATGCTGCAGTCCATGGGGTCGCAAAGAGTTGGACATGGCTGAGTTAACTGAACTGAACATTATGGTTTATTGTAGGATACTAAATATATCACTGTGCTGTACAGTAGAACATTGTTGTTTATCTATTTTATATATAGTAATTTCTATCTGCTAATCTCAAACTCTTGATTTATCCCTTCTCGACTCCCTTTCCACTTTGGTAATCTTAAGTTTGTTTTCTATGTCTGTGTGTTTCAGTTTCATAAATAAGCTCATTCGTGTTATATTTTAGATTTCACATATAAGTGATGTCATGGTTTTTGTCTCTCTCCTCTCTCTGACTTCACTTAGTATGATAAATCTCTAAGTCTATCCATTTTGCTGCAAGTGGAATTATTTCATTCTTTTTTATGGCTGAGTAGTTTCCATTGTATGGGTATAAGAAAGGGCCATTCTTTTTAACCGGTACTGAGTTTCAGTTGGAGAAGATCAAAAAGTTCTGGAGATGGACAGTGGAAACTATAGCACAGCAATGTGAATGTAGCTGGTGATGTTATATTGTATACATAAAAATGGTTAAAACGGTAAATTTCATGTTATGTATATTTTACCATATTGGGGGGGGGCAGAGACAATGGCTGAGAGTCAAAATAATTAAAATTTTAAAAGTATAGGCACATGAAGGGTAGCAGATAGAGTGTATTTGAATTGGTTCACAAACTCTTTGATTCCAGGAATGAGGGTGTCCCCCTCAGAGCCTTATAATGAAGAACTAATGGCTGGAAGTCTGAGTTCCATAGTGAGAGTATGTGCAATGTACTCAATGCTTTCCACTCAATTCAACCAATATATTTTGAGCATCTCCCATGTTCCAGGCCTCATGTTCGGCAAGTGCTGAGAAACATCCAAGCTGATTAAAAGAGCTTAGAGTATCCTAGGAAGAATAAGACATCTACCCAAATAACTACAGCACTGGGCGGACTTGGATTGAGGTTTATAAAAAGAAATACAAACATAGTCTAGGAGAAAGGACGACAGACAGTTCAAGGAAGTTTTCCAACAGAAGTTCAGGGAAGGCAACGTCAAAGGCATTTAATGAAGGAAGTTGGATGCTGACCCTGGTCCATTTATACCCTTCATCCCCACCAGCAAGTAAAGACGGGGCACCCGGTAGCTCTACATCCTTCCAGCTGAAGGACTCTGCCATCCTACGTGCTATAGAATATATATACCATTATATATTATATTGATTATATATATTATATACTGTTATTATATTGGGTTGGAGAAGGAAATGGCAACCCACTCCAGTATTCTTGCCTAGAGAATCCTGTGAATGGAGGAGCCTAGTGGGCTGCTGTCCACAGCGTCACACAGAGTTGGACATGACTGAGGCGACTTAACATGCATGCATGCATTGGAGAAGGAAGTGGCAACCCACTCCAGTGTTCTTGCCTGGAGAATCCCAGGGACAGAGGAGCCTAGTGGGCTGCCGTCTATGGGGTCACACAGAGTCGGACACGACTAAAGCAACTTAGCAGCAGCAGCATTATATTGGGTTGGCCAAAAAGTTCATTCAGGTTTACCATAAGATGGTAACATATATACCTAATATATATAACACATAACATTATATATATACACATATACAAGTAGATATACATATATACATTGTGTATATACATGTATATACACATGTAAATAAAATACAATATAAATATACATATACATAAGATATAACATATATATAATATTTAATAATAATATGTCATGCATGTTATATGACATGAGAGTGGCCACAACACTTTGGCTGGATCTGACCTAGTGTGACATTTTTCTCTCCTCCTGACCTCTATCTGCAGCTGTTCCATTCTGTTACTCCTGAAAAAAGCTCAATAATCAACAAACCTTCTCTGTACTTTATTTCCCCTTGGTATTTATAGATTTTTACAGTATCCTGCAGGATAACGCTCTAGGTTTCCAGAAATAGAGAAGAAATACATACACACAACTAGATATTTTTACTCTTAAATTTCAGTGTCTAATGCTCCAATCAAATCCTGCCCATCTCTCAACAAACTCCATCTACATAAATGGTTTTACGGGGTGAAGAAAGAGACCTATTCTGCCTTTCCCAGATTATTGGTGTTTTATGGAATAATCAAATGCCCAATGCTGAATTTAAATGAATGCTTTCAATGAATTAATATGAACAAGCTGTAGCCTATCAACTTCGAGGAGTTGGTAAGTTTGGGTTTGTGGATGTGTACGAAGGAAAAGTGTTATTAAAACACGCAAATCCCACTAAACTCTGGTTTCCTTCAATTCATCCCATATGTCTTCAGGAAAATGAGAAAGCCTCATTCAAGTAGAAAAGAAAGAACACTGTTCCTCCATTTTATTGTAGAAGAGGTGGTCCAGTGGTTAAGAATCCACCTGCCAATGCAGAGGACACGGGTTCAATCCCTGGTCTGGAAGATTCCACACGCCACAGGATAACTAAGCCCACGTGCCACAACTGCTGAGGCCCATGTGCTCTATAGCCTGTGCTCTGCAACATGAGAAGCTACCTCAACGAGAAGCCAGTGCACCCCAACTAGAGAAAGCCTGCATGCAGCAGCAAAGACCCAGCACGGCCAAAAACAAACAAACAAAGAAACAACTTCTTGCAGGTATCCTTTTGCAACACTGAAGCGATGTAAGTGTCTGATAAAGGACTGGAAGAATTCTCTTTCTCTGCATTATATTCTAACATAAAGATCTTCATGGCTTCTCTGGTGGCTCAAGCAGTAAAGAACCTGTCTGCAATGCAGGAGACCCAGGTTCAATCTCTGGGTTGGGAAGATCCCCTGAAGAAGGAAATGGCAACCCACTCCAGTATTCTTGCCTAGAGAATTCCATGGACAGAGGAGCCTGGTGGGCTACAGTCCATGGGGTCACAACGAGCTGGAAACGATTGAGCGACTTTCACTTTTTCTTTCAAAGATCTTCAGAGTAGGATGTTAGTGGCTTCAGTAATCTGCCTATATTCACACCTGGAGACTCTCTGTCTGTGAACCTTGATCAGGTTATATAACTCATAATCCACAATTTCTCCAGCTGTTAAGTAGTTTAGTAATAGTAACCCATTATCCAGAAGGTTGTGCTGAGAACTAAACGAGCCTGTAGTGGGGTAAAGCTCTAAGCACATATCTGGTGTGTAGTAACACAGGTTTGATCCCTGGGTCAGGAAGATGCCCTGGAGGAGGGCATGGCAACCCTCTCCAGTATTTCTGCCTGGAGAATCCCATGGACAGAGGAGTCTGGAGGGCTACAGTCCATGGGGTTGCAAAGAGTCGGACACAACTGAAGCAACCCGGGACACATGCACACAAATGTGCGTTTTTGTTATTACTCAAATTGTATTCTTACTCCAATGTAACCAGTAGCTGGTTTGCAAATTTTTGGAGCTTCCTGGTTCTCCCTATTGCTACCTCACAAGAATAACAGGGGGGAAACTGACGTTACATCTGTAATGAAACTTGAACTATAGGAAAACATTAACTCCCTTGCTAGTTTCGAGGGTACAAGTTGTCATGTGTGGGATGACTGTCTTGGGAGGTCCACATGATAAGGAGCTGAGGGCAACCTCCAGCCAACAGCTAACAAGAAACTGACACCCAATGCCCTAGAACCACAAGGCCCTAGTCTGCCAACAGAGGCAGATTCTTCCCTGGTCAAGCCTCAGATGAGACCACAGCCCTGGCTGACAACAGGAATTGCGGCCTGTGAGACCCTAAGCAGACGATCGAGATAAGCTGTGTCCAGATTCCTGAGCCATAGAAATTGTGCGGAAGTACTGGGTGGGCCAGAAAGTTCCTTTGGCTTTTATTTTTTTTAAATAAAAGATGTATTTTTTTCACTTTCACCAATAACTTCCATGAACAATGTATTCACTGTTTTGTTCCACTACCTCCGGCCATTTTTCAAGCAGCTTCATAATTCCATCTTCTCTAAACTTTTACTCGTTTATAGCAAAGAACTATTTCAGGTGCCTTTTATAGTCTTCCAAGGAATTGAGTTTTATTATAAGAGAATTTCTTAATGACAGAAATAAATGGAAATCCAAAGGTGCAACATTTGGTAAATATGGTAGATGAATCAGAACTGCCCGGCCAAGCTGTATCAGTGTTTGCCTGGTCATCAATGCATACGCATTGATTATGCATTTTCTGTTGACTAATTCCTGATACTTTTGTCAAATACTGCTTTCAGCTGGTCTAACTAGGAGTTGTACTTGCTGGAATTGTTTCGTTTTCTGGGAAGAGCTCATAATAGAGGGCTCCCATCCAATCCCACAATATACACAACAGCACCTTCGTTGGATGAAGACCAGACTTTAGTATGGTTGGTGGTATTCATTTTGCTTGCCCCACAGTCACTTCTATTCCACATTATTGTACAGTATTGACTTTTCAATGCCTGTCACAATTTGTTTTAAATACAGAACATTTTCATTAGGTTTAAGTAGAGAATCATATGTGGCAATAAGATTAAGAGGTTTCTTTTTTTTTTTTTTTGCTTAACTTTGTGGAACCCAAATATCAAAGCGATTAACATAACCAAGATGGTGCAAATGATGTTCAATGCTTGATTTGGATATTTTTAACATGTCAACTATCTCCTGAGTGGTATAACATTAATTGTTTCCAATTAATATCTCAATTTGATTGCTGTTAACTCCGACTGGTCTACCCGACTGTGGAGTATCACCCAACTGCAGAGAAATCTCAAGCATGAAACTTCGCAAACCACTTTTGACATGTTTAATCAGTCACAGAACCTTCTCCATACACTGCACAAATCTTTTTTTGCATTTCAATTGTGTTTCTACCTTTCTTGAAATAACAAAGCATAATATGCCTAAAATGCTGCTTTCTTCCATCCTTAGTATTAAAATGACTAAACAAAAATTCACCAATTTTGATTTTTTTTTAAGTAATGAACTCTGATATGACAGCTGTCGCAATACAATCCAACAAAAGTGTTCTGAATAAAGTTAAAGACAACTCAGCTCTACTAAAGCCATCTTATGGAGACAATCAAAAGAACTCTTTGGCCAACCCAATAAATGTGTGTTGTTTTAAACCGCTAAGTTTTTGGTGAGGTATTATGCAACAATAGAAAATTAGTATTAATGTTGGGACTGGGAATGCCAGTAGATACACATGGTACAAAAACACATACATGGGCAAAAATACATTCACACACACACAGTCCTATGATTTAATGTCATTGCTATAGTGATTTAGCTTATTAGAACACATGCTGGGTCTGCTTATTTAACGTGAACTAAGTTGCATCTTGGCTGGCAGAAGGGACAGTAAATCAAAGTATTTAGGAGTGAATGGTAACTCTTCTCCACAGTGATGGGGTATGAAAAAAAAAAAATGAGTTTTCTGTGGCATTTCACCAAACAAGTAACAACCAAAGGTTTTGTTTTCAATTTATTTTCAAATTAGGTAAGTCAGCCTTTCTGGAAAGCAAATTGGGCAAGAGATTTTGTCAGGGTCCAAATCCTCCTGCCAAATTGCATTACCTTATGGGCATGCTTGGGGTCTCTGGGGACTGGGTTATGGGAAAGGCCCACAGATCAGTCATCTAGATGGGATAGCCAACACGCAACTTAGTTCACATCAAATAAACAGACCCAAACCAGGAACTCGGAAGAGCCTTCTGTTAAGATGTGGGTTCTGATTCATTTTCTAGTTAAATACTATAATTTCCCAGTTCCTCTTGCAAAAAGACACAGCCTGCCACTTGCCCGATGCTCCTACAGTGACTATCCCTTCCATTTTATCAGGATCTTCATTTAAACTTCTGACCTTAAGTCCTTAACCAGCCTAGAGACTTCCAAAACATTTTTGCACAGAATCAAGAAATTGAACAAGTAAGATGGTTCCTTGGAGATCATCTAGTCTTATTCTCTAATTTTACTGGAAAAACCATGAGGCCCATGGAATTGAAATGATTGGCTTAAGTTTAAAAGCTGAATCTTTTTGACAAATTTTAACCTCTTTCTTGAAAACAGAGGAAGAGGAGTTAATTTCTCTCCTAACCTTCCCTTTTACGTTTCTGAATCTGTCTGTTCGAATGCTGACAGCCTCTGCTGGGCAGCCCCGCTTGCAGGGAAAGATTTCTATGAACCACCAACTATGAATGAAAGAGATCTCAAGTAACTGATGGGGATCTTACAGGCTGGAGTGACATTCATCACCCATCAAGTTTCCGCCAATGCTGTCAGTCTTCAAGAAATTTCGGCCAAGTCACGGCAACAAAAATAAATTACTGGCTCCACTGCTTAAGGGATGAGCTAAGCAGATCATAATCATATTCCTTTCACATGGATTCACCAAAACAGCTAGAGGTGGGGGAGAGGTGGGGAGGAAGCAAAGAAACCTATTCAAATGTAACAAACATGTAACAGAGGGACTGCCTACAATTTCTCTACAATTTCTCTATTTAACAAACACTGAATACCAATCACCTGTTTGCCACATGTCTACCAGGAACTAAAAGATGACATAAAGAAACAGTCTCTGGGGGACTTTATTGGAGGTCCAGTGATTAAGATTTTGACTTCCAAAGCAGGGGTGCAGGTTCAGTCCTGGGTATGGGAGCTAGGATCCCACATGCCTCACGGCCAAAAAAAAAAAACTAAAATTTAAAAAAAAAGAAAAGCAGCAGTAATGTAACAACAACAACAAAACAAACAGTCTCTGCCTGCAGGAGAGACTTCTTGTGAAGAAGTCAAATATTTAGCAATTATTTTAATAACAGAGACCCTTTATTGAGCATTTAGTTTGTGCCAGGCTGGTTCTATGTATTTTACACGGATGAACTCCCTTAATGCTCATTGCACTTGAAGAAGTAGCTTTATTTTTAATTCCTCATTGACTCACAAAATGAAGGCACAGAAGGCTGAGCTTCCTGCCCAAAGTTCACACATTCATTGTTTCAACAAATATTTGCCTACTGTGTTCTACACAGTGCTCTGGGTGCAGGAGACACAGCAGTGAACAAAAGAGGTGAAAATCCCTCTTCCTGTGGAGTTTATGTATTAGTGGGAGAAGAAAAATATTAAGTAAAAAATGACAATTGGGACTTCCCTGGTGCTCCAGTGTTTCAGACATTGCCCTTCCAATGCAGAAGGTGCGGGTTTGATCCCTGGAGCTAAGATTCCACATGGCTCAAGGCCAAAAAACCAAAACAGAAAACAGAAGCAGTATTGTAACAAATTCAATAAAGACTTTAAAAATGAAAAAAAAAAAGAAAAAAAGAATCAAAGTCAGAGAGTGACAAGTGCTAAACAGAAAAATGAAGCAGGGAAGGGAAACTCAAGAGTGAGTGGCGGTGGCTGGGTAGGTGCTATTTTTAGAAAAAAGTGTCCCAGGAGGGTTTCAGCAGAGACCAGAGGGGGTCCCCAAGCAGCAGAGCGAGACACAGGCAGGCAGTCCGGCAGCACCCTGACACTTACACCATGCCGGGCAAAAAAGGCAAGGGAGAGAAGCTGTGACTTCCCTCTATTCATCTCCTTAAAAGCACTTTTTATTTTCCTCTTCTGATTATAAATATTAATATCATGTGCCTTTATTGAAAAAATGGATTTAAAAGTGGGTTTTCATGTGGAATCTTAAAAAAAAAATTATACAAATGAACATCTATGCAAAACAGAAATAGATCCACAGATATAGAAAACAAACTTATGGTTGGTTACCAAAGGGGACGTGGGAAGGAGGATAAATTAGGAGTTCGGGATTAACATATACACACTGTGCGTGTGTGTGATTACCACTCAGTCCTGTCCGACTCTTTGTGACTCCACAGACTGTAGCCCGCCAGGTTCCTCTGTCCATGGGATTCTCCAGGCAAGAATACTGGAGTGGGTTTCCGTGCCCTCCTCCAGGGACCTTCCCAACCCAGGGATCGAACTCAGGTCTCTGGCATTGCAGGAGGATTCTTTACTGTCTAAGCCACCACACACACTACTAGATATAAAATAGTATATATAAAAAAGACAACAAACAAGGACCTACTGTGTAACACAGGAAACTATACTCAATATTTTATAATAACCTATAAGGGAAAAGAATCTGAAAAACAATATGTATACACACACACACAGATATATGACTGAATCACTTGGCTGCATACCTGACTAACCCAATACTTATATGTAAATCAATGTAAACATTGTAAAACATCATAAATAAATTTTTAAAATACAGGTTTTTCACAGGAACTTCTATTCTTAAGGCGGTTTGAGATTCATCAGCTGACATCCTTATCGGGGTTCCCCATGTCTGCCAACGCACAGGGGAAGGGAGAAAGGGGGTCATTTAATAGAAATAGCCATAGAGAAGGATTCCAGAAGCCCAGTCTGGTCCCAGCTCTGCCTCGAAACAAATCATGCCTCTGAAACCAGAGAGAACCCAGGACAAAACGTCGGGCAGAAAGAATTCTAACACCCCATGAGACAGGGTGTGAAATTGTGTGAAACCATGACCTCCGAGGGCTTCCCCGGTGGCTCAGATGGTAAAGAATCTGCCTGCAATGTGGGAGGCCTGGGTTCGATCCCTGGTTTAGGAAGATCCCCTGGGGGAGGACATGGCAATCCACTCCAGTATTCTTGCCTGGAGAATCCCAGGGACAGAGGAGCCTGGCGGGTTACAGTCCATGGCAAAGAGTCAGACACGACCGAGTGACTCAACACAGCACATAAGCCTGCGGGCTGTGCTCCTTCCTGCCCCTCATCACTGTTCCTCGGTTCCCTTTCTCTGCACTGTTGTAAGCCTGTTGGTCCATACTACCCACTTCAATATTTAACTCCCATGAGGTTGAGAAATCTACATTTCTATTTATTAGAATATGTTCAGATCAGAGTAATTTCCTTTGAACTGGGGCTAGATTTGGCAACGTCCTGAAAAGAAAGGCCAACAGATCAGTTTGACTTATTGGAAAACACCAGGGAACGAAATGTCTCAAATGGGCCCATCTTCCTTATCTTTTGGCAGATTTCAATGAAATTGAGGATACAAAAGTTACAGATGCTGTACATGCTGGGCCGTTGTTGTTGAATTGCTAAGTCATGTCTGACTCTTTGTGACCCCATGGACTTTAGCCTACTAGGCTCCTCTGTCCATGGGATTTTCCAGGCAAGAATACTGGAGTAGGTCACCATTTCTTCCTCTAGGGGATCTTCCTGATCCAGGAATCGAATCTGCGTCTCCTGCATTGCAGGCGAATCTTTACCACTGAGCCACCTGGGATTATACCATCCTTACCTGAAAGTTCCCCCATATTTTTTTTTAATCACATGGCGATCAAAAGGAAGAAAGGCACAGTGATATACAAAATGAACATCAACGGCAACTGTCTCCTGGAGAGAAAAGAACATCTTATTCCCTGGACCAGCAGGGATATATCTTCTAGAGAGATGGGACAAACACACAGCTAAGTACATGTGGATAAATGATTGTGACTTTGCAGAGCTAAATATACGAAAGCAGAGAGAAGGCTGTCACAAACATGGAGACAATAACCAGGTGGAAAAAGCATTTTTACTGGGAAAGTTCCTAAGGGGAGGAGACCTTCCAAGCACTGTTTTGAAAGTGGGAGAGAGCCACGTTTAGGCAGATGTGCCCACTCAGTCTGTATATAATCACCCTCCTTTTTAGTCTTGGCACTGAATAATATTAAAACTGTATCCAGTATTACAGAAGACAGTCCACTTGGTTTCAAGGTGGCCATCTGACTGGCAAAGCTTAAAGGAGGGACTGAATCTTCTTACTAAAGCAACGTATGAGCTGAGGGTTGGTGGTATAGGGCTTAGCATAGCTGTCTTCCAAAGCATCAGATGGGTCCAAAATTCAAATCATTTCATATAGAAACCACTGTAATATACTTTGCATCCATTACATCTCACATAACCCTCACATAACCCAGTGCAGGAGCTATATACTAGTGGCCCATATTTTCAGCTGAGCAAACTGAGCCTTGGAGGTTAAATAATATGCCAAAAGTCACAGAACTAAATCGTGGCAGAGACAGAATTCAAACCCAGTGGGCAGGTCCACTGAATTAAAAAAAAAAATTTAACCACTGTGCTAGGTACGTAGAAGAATACCAAGACATTAGATCTCTAATACTGCTACTGCTACTGCTAAGTCACGTCAGTCGTGTCCGACTCAGTGCGACCCCACAGACGGCAGCCCACCAGGCTCCCATCCCTGGAATTCTCCAGGCAAGAACACTGGAGTGAGGTGCCATTTCCTTCTCCAATGCATGAAAGTGAAAAGTGAAAGTGAAGTCTCTCAGTCGTGTCCGACTCTTCGCGACCCCATGGACTGTAGCCTACCAGGCTCCTCCGTCCATGGGATTTCCCAGGCAATAGTACTGGAGTGGGTTGCCATTGCCTTCTCCGGATCTCTAATAAGATAAACCTAAAAAATAAAGACTTGCCCCCAAGGACTTCCTGGGTAGTCCAGCAGCTTAAGACTCCATGCTCCCAATGCAGCGGACTGGGTTTGATTCCTGATCAGGAAACTAGATCCCCTATGCCATAACTAAGAGCTCGCATATGGCAACAAAGACTTGGCACAGCCAAATAAATTAATAAAAATAATTTTTAAAAAATCAATATTAAAAAAAAAAGACTTCCCCCCAGATCATCCAAAATAACACTATACTATGCTGCAGCATAATAAAAAGTGTTTCTCTACCAGCATCCATTCAAATAAAAATTTTGTTTGGTACAACTCTATCTGCTCTCCCCAGTTGTGTGTGTGTACATGTGTGTGTGGTGTGTACACGTGTACACTGTAGCTGCATCATCTCTCTATTTAGAGGGAGAACTGCTTGTAGGGGACTGGCTGTTTTCTCCGAGAAGAGACCTCTGATCTCCATCAGCCCCCTGTGGAACTCTTTCTTCCCCAAGAACAGATGGCCAGGGATGGCCATGAGTAAGCCCAGTGCTTATCACTAGAAAGCAAGTACGTGAAAGCAGCTGGGGGCACAGACAGGGCAGAGAGTGCATTCCTGGGGTGAAAAGACACAGAAGTACAAAGCTGGCTCTTTGACATGTACTGTGTTGATAGAGTTATCTTGGAAAGGGAAACACTACTCTGTGACCCCAGACTGGTCCTGAATGCTGGGGTGGGTGAACTCCACCGTCCAGGCAACAACTGAGTGGGACAGAGGTCACCAGGATTATTCCCCTCCTCTGGGTACAGATTCAGGCCTGCCCTCTTAGCCAACTGGACGTGCCATGAAGGAAGGACAATGGACATCACTAAGGACCAAAGACCCAACTGACCGGGGGGCAGAGCTTGGAAGTGACTGGAAATGACTTTTTTGGTCTACCTATGACAGTCTTTTTGGTGTCAGGGAGCAGTTTGGTGGTGACGGTTTTCAGATGCTTCAAGTGCATTACATATATCGTGTACTGTCCCGTGGACTGCAAGGAGACCAAACCAGTCAATTCTTAAGGTAATCAACCCTGAATATTCATTGGAAGGACTGACACTGAAGCTCCAATACTTTTACCACCTGACCACAAACAGCCTGATTGGAAAAGACGCTGATGCTGGGACAGACAAAAGGCAGGCAGAGAAGGGGATGACAGAGGATGAGATGGCTGGATGGCATCACGGACTCAACGGATGTGAGTTTGAGCAAACTCCAGGAGATGGTGAAGAACAAGGAAGCCTGGAGTGCTGCACAGTCCATTGGGTCACAAAGAGTTGGACACAAGTTAGCAACTCAACAACAACTTATTTCTATTATTATTACATCAGCTCCACCTAAGATCATCAGCTGTTAGATTCTGGAGGCCAGGGACCCCTGATCCATAACCCTCGAAACTGAAGACACTCCCAAAACACAGGCACTTTTGATCTCTCATGGCGTCCACTGAACTGAACGCAGTGCAAGCTCCCGTCAAAGCCAACCACTTGCCAGGGCCTAAGTGTGCCAGACCCTTCAGACCTCTAACTTCCCCCAAAACAGTCCACCCCATCCTCCCCCGTCTGTCCTGTGAGCTCGTGCTCATTTTCCAAACATCAGATCCAATGCATTCTCCTCCTCCCACCCCCAGAAGCCTTCTCTCCCAGGGAGAGGTAAGCCCCCTCCCTCTGTGACCTAAGTGTTACAGCACACCTCATTAATGCATTAAAATGCTCACTTTGAACATATCCTCTCCGGACTAGATAGGAAGCTCTTTAAGGGCAAGAAGCCTGCCTTACTGAGATGGCACCTGCCTGGTTTGTGGTAGGTGCTAAACAAAACAGTGCAAAGGACCGACCTGAGTAGACACATGGAAGCATCAAGAGACTGGTCTCAGAGGGACATGGTTTTCCCATCGAAGAGTTTAAAATATAAGTCAAAGTCAGCAAGCACTGACTGCGTCGAAGCCACGTATAAGGAAAGTGCCTGCTGGGTGCCGTCAGAGTCATTTCAAGCATCAGGGTGGGACTGGGAAGATGGTTGGAGGAATAAGGCAGAAACAAGACGGTGTCTGGTCTCATACGAAGTTTATGTGCTACTTCTTCACATCCAACTGAAATAAAAAGCACTGAGATTTCGCTTCCATTAAATGTTCCCCCAGCTCACAGAACTGATGGTTTCCAAAAAAATGAGGGAGGTCAGATATACAAAGCAATCCCCTGCACACGGATAACTGATCCTATGTATGAGCATACTTACAGCAAACATGTTTGCAATTATCAAAATCCCAGCACCAATCTATGAGCACATCATCGGGAGGCTGAATGACTAAACAGAGCATCACCACGTAAGGGAACATTCTAGAGCAGATAAAGCAATGACGCACAGTGACATGGAGCAATGCAGATCAACAACAGCAGTGAAAACGTTAAGCAAAAAAGACTCCAAAGATTATACATAGCCTGATACCCTTTCTATGGTGTTAAAAAGACAACTAAAATTAAATACACATCTGTATCGACACATACTTTTTGTATGTTTCACGGAGTCCCTTTTAGGACTCCTTTGGTGAGAGAGAGAACAGAAAGGAAAGTAAGGGATGACGCACACAGGATTCAGGTGACGCATTACTTTGGGGATGGGAAGGAAGGGGACTAAGATGTGGGGAGGACCATCATCCAATCACATGTAGGTTATATTTTTTGTCTTTTTAAATTTATTTTTTCTTTTTAAGTTAAAAAATATTTAATTTACAATATTACATTAGTTTCAGGTGTATAGCATAGTGATTCAGTACTTTTATAGATTATACTCCATTTAAGGTTATTACAAAATAATGGCTGTAACTCCCTGTGTTGTCCAATATCTTTGTTGTTTATCTATTTGCTTCATAATATAGTTTGTATCTCTTAATGCCATGCCCCTATTTCCCCCTCCTCCTTCCTTCTCCCCTCTGTATCCAGTAGTTTATTTTCTATATAGGTGAGCACGTGTCGGTTAGCTTTAAGATCCCAGCTTTTGTTTCAGGAGATTGGTTTATGGTTACTTATTATTTTAATTTAAATAAAATATAAAGAATGTATAATGAAGTGAACGTATGAAAGTTGTTAGTCACTCAGTCATGTCTAACTCTGTGAGCCCACGATTATAGCCTGTCAGGCTCCTCTCTCCATGGGATTCTCCAGGCAAGAATGCTGGAGTGGAAAGCCATTCCTTTCTCCAGGAAATCTTCCCAACCCAGGGATCAAATCTGGGTCTCCCGCATTGCAGGCAGATTCTCTACCATCTCAGCCACCAGGGAAGCATTTAGGAAATATCATGAAGTAAGGACTATGATTAACCCAACTCTTTATATAGAAGTCCACTAGCAAAACAAAACAAAAAAATAATTAAGTTACAGGAATATCGTAGCATGGTGCCTGCATCTATGCAAAATACAAAGTGTCCTGTAAGGGGGTGAGAAGGGCATAGAGAGGTTAACTCATGCCCCATTCTGTACTTTCCCCTGGCAGCCAGGGTGACTCCAGCCTAGGTTACAAATTGAAAAAAGGCAAGAAATCTGCATCCACATGCCCCAGTGTCAATCCTCAGAGCCCTCTTTTTCCTCTTGGCACTGGTGGGAAGAACGCGAGCTCTGGAGAACGCAGGATACACATGGGTTACCTCGGCACAACACAGCACTCATAGACCAGCACCAATCTCATCTTTGAATATTCTGACTCTTTCCAAATGGCATCATAAATTCATGCTTGTGACACTGAGGATGTGGAGCTTTTGGCAAGAATATCCCTGTATTTGCACATGAAAATCAATCAGTTCTACCTTCTTCCAGAAGTTAAACTAAGCAGACCAAGCTCTCGGGATGGCCTGGACCATATGCCCTGGACAAAAGGTGCAGCAGAGGTCTGAGAAACACAGAGGATGGAGGCAAGGCTCCCAGTGGGAGACAAAGGACTCTGGAGAGGAGGCACCCCAGGGGGAAACATGGTCAGCCAGGACAGTGAAATGCATTCAGTGTCCACACACACACAAAACATGGCAAAGAATGCCTGCTGCTCCCAACTCCCTCCAACGAAGCCCCTAACCTGAAATTTTAGCTGCTGGTAGTTGATTTTGTTCTTTTATAAAAACCTAGGTGGCAAAACACTAGAACCAGAAAGGCAAATCCTGTCTGCTCACCTAAACCTGCCCGTTAGCATAACTGTGGACACTCCCATGCCAGGATGATGGCAAACAATCCAAGTTTTCTTCCTGGAGGAGACTGGAGAGGAGGTAGGAGTGTTGTTGCTCAGTCGTGTCCAACTCTTTGCGACCCATGGTCTGTAGCCTGCCAGCACGCTCCATCCGTGGCATGTCCCAGGCAAGCATACTGGAGTGGCTTGCCTTTTCCTTCTCCAGGGCATCTTCCCAACCCAGGGATTGAACCTGGGTCTCTGGCATTGCAGGCAGACTCTTTACCATCTGAGCTACCAGGGAAGCCCTGGAGAGGAGGTAGACCATAACTTAAAATAAAACAGTAAGGTAAATGTTGTGTGCTGTGCCTTTAAACACTAAAGCATGCTTAACCATCCCCCACTCCCACCACTGCTCTCCAAGTCCCACATTTCAAGCAAATCCCTTTCTCTATTTACTTTGGCTTTGGGGGGAAGTCTTCAATAGTACAAAACTGTACTATGGTACTCCGCACCCTCCAAACACGGATGTTCACGCTACTTCCACACCCCCAGCAAACACCCTACACTTTCCTGCCTGACTGGGCCTTTCCTTTCCTGCCCTGGGCCTCCTTCCCAGTAAATAATCTTGGTGAGATCTTGCCAAAACATTTCTTAATCACATATTTTCCTGGTCTAAAAATTTATAGATAGGGAAAGCAACCTTTGTTTCCAGTCCTTCCCACACTTACAGGAGCCCCAAATCCTCCAAAGTGAAGCTTTGTCTTCTTCAAGTGACTCCCCTCTTAGGCTTTATTTTTGACCCTTATTTTGACTCTAGATGAATCTAATCAGCGTAAAGTAGAAAACTGTGGCCACTCCCCATAACCTTGATCTCTAAATACACGCAGTCCTGAGCAGGTGATCACAAAGGATTCCTCTACCTGGGCCCTGGGGAGGACCCAGAATCAGACCTGGAAGGGCAGCTGGGACTACAATTATTCTGGAAGGTTCTCCATGTGCCACCACCTTTCTCCCAAGTTTCTAAGGTTGCTCTGAAATGTGGTTTTGCATTCTTTGGCCCCAAATCCAGAGAAGAGTCAAGGGATCTCAGAGCGGTAGTGACATCATCTGGGGCTCTCCCTTCTGCCAGGCAGGTTACTCTCCAGCACTTAGCTGCTAAAAAGACATGTGGGGCACCAAGCCCATACAGCCTGATGACAGAGATTTGGTAGTTATTGATCCCTCCAGGCCAAGGGAGGAAGGGCTAGCAGGAAATCAGGTAAACTCCTGGACAGCCACAAGTATGTGTATTAGTTGCTCAGTTGTGTCCGACCCTTTGCAACCCTATGGACTGTAGCCTGGTGAGCTTCTACGTTCATGGAATTCTCCTGCAAGAATACTGGAGTGGGTAGCCTTTCCCTTCTCCAGGGGATCTTCCCAACCCAGTGATCGAACCTGGGCCTCCTACATGGCAGGCGGATTCTTTACCATCTGAGCCACAAGGGAAGCCCTGGAGAGTCGCAAGACTCAAGCCAGAGTAGTTGCCCTGCAGCACACCCAGCATTCACTGTGAGAGCCATTCTCCCAGGGGGCTGGGTGACCATGTAATTTTCCTGTGCGGTTCACTCACTGTTTCTCCATTGCTTTTTTACCATGGAGTCCGAATGCCTCTGACTTGCACTGAAAGCCTTTTAAATATGCCTCTGAAACCTCACCGTTCGCTCTTTCCCTGTCTACTCCAGCATCCTCCTTTGCCCACAAGGTGCCCCCTGCAGCAGGTATGCAGACTGGTATGGATGAGACTATGGCTCTGGAGTCAGGCAGCCTGGAATCTAATAGGGGCTCCACCATCTCCTTGGCCTGTGACCCTGGGCCAGTGAGCAAACCTTGCCTCAGTTTCCTCATCTGTAAAGTAGGAGTCATAATGTCCATCTCACACGGCTGACGTGAAGACTGAGTAAACACCTGTAAAATCCTCAAACAGTACTGAATACACAGTAAGCACTCGATAAATGTTGCCTGTTGTCATTATTCTTCTAGTTCTACTGCAATGAACTCTCTCCCTCTTTTAAATCCCTTCAGCAGGACTTCCCTGGTGGTCCAGTGGTTAAGACTTTGCCTTCTAATGCAGGGAATGTGGGTTCAATCCCTGTAGGGAAGCTAAGATCCCAAATGCCCCAGGGCCAAAAAAAACACCAAGAACAAAACGTAAAGCGGAAGCAATATTATACCAAATTCAATAAAGACTTTTAAAATGGTCCAAAAAAAAACTTAAAATAATAAACCTCTCTAGCACACATTCGCAATTGGTGTTCCTTACATATGTTTTTTGATGAAACTAACATATGTCTCATCTCCCCATCAGGCTACAAGTTCCTTGGAGGTAAAGACTGCAGCGCATGTGTTTTTCTTTCCCTGCAATGTTTGAAACGGTCTTAAATGCAAGAACACAATAAATGGTGGCTACTTAACAACAACACATTCATAGCCATGAAGCTCTACTTAGGCTATAGCCATACTAAGTCCTTCACATGCATTAGCTCACTTAGTCTGTTGATTTCTCATACTCTGTGAACTTGACTGAGTGTTGAACTCCCAAAGATGTGTCTTCCTAATTTTTTATTTAAAAAAAAAATTGCCAAGCAAACTTAAATATTAAGGAAAACAGATATTACAGAGCATTGAGAATCACAGCCAAGTTGTTGATATGCAATCTTGTATCACTCCAAATTCATCCCAGACTTCTCCTGACAATCAAGGTGTACAGAATGATCTCTGAAGGGCATGAGCTCATAAAAGAGGAAATGGGGAATTCCTGACAGATGTAAACAATAATTTTCTGGTTTGCCTTTGACAGCTTCAGGCCCCGAAAGAGTGGTTAAGTAAATAAAGACAAACTGAATCTACCATAAACTATCTAACCCACCTACGGGTATCACAGCTCCTGGGAAGAAAAATCCAATAGTTAGTCCCTGAGGGAATACACGGGCACTGATGTTTAGCAGATGAAGAAGATAAATGAGGATAAGTAGTAATTTCATACATTGCAAAACTATCCACAGACTTTAATGTACCTAATGGTTAAACCTAAAACACCAGAACCCTTTTTAGGAGTGAAGATGATATAGCTTTCTAGATTAAATCAAAGATAACATTTTAAGTTGTCTTACGACACAATGGAATTTTACTTTGGGTTACATTCAGTGATGAATACAAACCTTGAAGCTGTTCTTGTACAAAGAAAATATGTGAATCAACAAATAATCTCCTCTGTGGACGAAATGAAATGTCTACCAATGTTTAGTCTGACTGTGGCTGGCTGTGTTTGAAGAAAGGCTAACAAACTCTGTGTGTATATGTAAAGAATGCTTCTTTCAAATGTTTCTTTTAATGACTGAAGAGAAAAATGCTAGAATCATCCACTTTTGTTCAATCATTTGAAATTAATACCCCATTTTATCTTTATTACAGAAAAGATTAAGACAAGAATGTACCCTAATTTGCTATCACATTTAAATGAAATTTGACAAAGACCATCCTCCCTTTGCATCCACTCCCTTCTCCCAATTACCCACGTATATATTCATATGCTCATGAAAATATACACTTGTGTATGTGTATCGTTGGTTCCTATACATTCATTTCCCACTTCCTGGTTTTTATCCAGAGAAGAAGAAGTATTAAAAAGTTACAGGAAAAAAAAGTTGTCACTTTTAATTTACCCAGAATCAGGAAGTGCTCACAGTCTCAAGAGGGAAACTGTCCTGCAGAAATTAGAGCTCTATTATTATAAACAGAGAAGGATTCAAGCCCTTAGCAGCTTATATATTTTAAAAGGTCTTTAAGCAGCCTGAATTTTCCGCTTTTTTTTTTTTTTTTCTGAAATGTCCAGGGGCAATTAAGCATAACTGACAAAGAAATAAGCCAAAAAATATCACCGAGTTCAATATCAGAGGCTTCCCTGGTGGCTCAGTGCTAAAGAATCCGCCTGCCAACGCAGGAGACACAGGTTCGATCCCTGGTCTGGGAAGATTCCACATGCTGCAGCGCAACTAAGTCCGTGAGTCACAACTACTGAGCCTGTGCTCTAGAGGTTGGGAGCCACAACTACTGAGCCCATGAGTTGAAACTACTGAAGCCCGCTCGCCCTAGAGTCCATGCTCCAAAACAAGAGAAGCCACCACAATGAGAAGCCTGAGAACCTAGACAGTAGACCCCACTTGCTGTGACTACAGCAACGAAGACCCAGCACAGCCAAAAAATAAATAAAATTATTTTTTAAAAATAGTTCAATATCAGTGTACTCTGGATGCTTCTTTCTACTGACCTTGCCAAGAAGGGAAACACTGAAAAGTTACATATTACAGATGATAACTAAAGCCAATACAAACGGTGAAAGTTTGCTTGGTTGGATGACATGCTGACTGACACATCCATCTGCCTTGGAAGCTGCTCCCAGCTCCTGCTTCCCATGGGTCTTGGCTCCTAGGACGCCTCCCCAGGGCTCCGCTGACCACCGTACCTGGAACAGCCCTGCCCTCCACCTGGGCTCTTGTGTTACCCACAGTGTTTGCTGCCCAGCATTCAAAGAAATGATGTTGGTTTTGTTCTACTCCTTTTGTGTCTGTCTCCTCACTCCAGAACACTGGCTTACATATATTAAAACCTTCCAGGCTTTACCTTTATAAGCTGTGTTCTTAATGCCTAAAACACTAGGTTATCATATTTGAATTCAGTTTTTAATTAGGTAACATGAAGGAATTACTGTTAGCTTTGTTAGGAGTGCTAATGACATTTTGTATATTGGAAAAAAATCTGTTAAAGACACATACTTCAGTATTTATAGGAAACACCATGGAAAGGATGGAAAAATAATCCAATAATAATCCCAAAATAACAGGGCGGGAAAGAGTTGAGAAGGGCAGCCATAGGATCTACAAAGAACGAGATTAGTCATGAACTGATCAGCACTGAAAATGACTGATGAGCATATACAGTCCATTCTACTGTTCTCTCTACTTCGGAAAATTTCTCTAATGAAATCTTCAGCTTAACTGAAAAGATGAAACAGGTCGTTTTCCATATATTTAACTGAATACTTATTTGATCTTAGGGTAGAGAAAGCCTAAGTCAAAAATCAAAGGAGAAAACCCACAAAGAATTGTTTTCAAAGCTAAATAAAAGTAGATGCTCACTGAGTTTATCAAATTAGCAATGAGTCAAAGCAAGCCACAGATGAGAATTCATCTATGACGCACTGATTTATCTACCATTAAAGGGGGGAAAAAAAACCATTTTATCACTTACAATTATTGTGTAAGTTATTGAAAGAACGTTTAGATACACACATGACGCTTACATTCATCTTGGGCAAATACTACAAGGAAAAATGAGTGAAATTAATTGGTCATGCTGTTACTAAAATTTCTCACATGCAGGGCCAACTTCCTTGAATCACTGTGACTCCGTTGTTCATGTCTGTAACAAATGACCATCCTTATTCTCTGTCCATGTGTCAACACACATCTGAGGGATTAATTATCAATTCATTTTGCAACACAGTGTTTAGGAAGGTCAGGCTTTTCTTTATGCCCATGTTTGCATAGTAATGAATGAAATGCCTCTTCCAGGAGGCATTTATTTAGTTCCTTCCAAAAGGAACTAAACACGGAAATTTCGGAGGGAACTTTATGAAGTACATTCTATTGTATGGAACCCCACAAGAAAACCAGTAACATCGGGAAGAAAGTAACAACAATTCTTGAGGGAATTTTTCTGTGGGCAGTCTGTTTCTGAGTTTATGTTCTGATGACATTTCTAGGAAGACAAACTTTAAACTCGGGTTCATGGTTTGCCCTCAGTTCTTTGAGACATGAGAGTTACAGAAAGGAACAGTCAGACTTAAAAAGAAGTCTGATGGGGAAGTTGTTGCCCACTCTCTTTTTTCTATTCCTAGTAGTTGGAGCCTACCTGTAAATCAGACAATTAGTTCTAAAGGAAATCAGTCCTGAATATTCATTGGAAGGACTGATGCTGAAGCTGAAGCTCCAATACTTTGGCCACCTGATGCAAAAAACTGACATATTGGGAAAGACCCGGATGTTGGGAAAGATTGAAGGCAGGAGGAGAAGGGGACAACAGAGGATGAGATGATTGGATGGCATCACCAACTTGATGGACATGAGTTTGAGTAAGCTCCGGGAGCTGGTGATAGACAGGGAAGTGCGGCGTGCTGCAGTCCAAGGGGTTGCAAAGAGTCAGACACAACTGAGCAACTGAACTGAACTGAACTGATAAATTAGACAGTGAGAGAGTCTACTGGAGAAGGGAATGGCTACCCACTCCAGTATTCTTGCCTGGAGAATTCCATGGACAGAGGAGCCTGGTGGGTTACAGTAGTCCATGGGGTTGCAAAGAGTCGGACACAACTGAGTGACTAACACACACCTATACACACAGTCTAGTGGTATATGCATCCTGGCTAAAAATGGAGCAATAAATGAGTTAATAATGGAAATACTGAATGAAATAATGAATTTCTCCAGAAAGGAAGAAAAACTTCATTTAATGTTAGAGTTCCTTTTACATTTTTATTTTACTTTTATTGCAGTATAATTTAAATGTCTTATTTATAATGGAGGCATCAGCATGAAAAGTGTGGCTACATCTGTGCGTTCACTGTGAGATGTGACGTGAAAACGGTCTGGTAGAAATTCAAAGAAATTTCATGAGCTTATGTCTAGTAAACTGAATCTAATCAAGGCACAATCTTTAAATAAGTGCGAGCCTTTGGGTTTCCCTGCTGGTCCAGTGGTTAAGAACTCACCTTCCAATGCAGGGGACACAGGTTCAACTCCTGGTCAAAGAAGAGTCCCACATGCCTCGTGCTAACGAAGCCTGTGTGATGCAACTGCTGAAGCCTGAGGGTCCTCGAGCCCGTGCTCCACAACGAGAAGCCACCACAATGAGAAGCCTGTGCACCACAATTAGACAGCAGTCCCCACCCCCTGCAGTAAGAGAAAGCTTGAGCGCAGCCACAAAGACCCAGTGCAGCCATGAATAAATAAATACATTTAAAAGAATAACAGAGTGCTAGCGTTGACAAAGTGCATATATAGATATAGATACAGTACGGATTTGCTCACTGAATTGTGGTCTGAAGCCTTTAGCCACTGGTGACAGTGAATATCATCCTTACAGTCAGGAACTTCATTCCTGACTTCAGTCTTCCCTCTTGATTTTTTTGGCACCATCCCATGCAAATCACCGGAGAAGGCAATGGCAACCCACTCCCGTACTCTTGCCTGGAAAATCCCATGGACGGAGGAGCCTGGTGGGCTGCAGTCCACAGGGTGGCGAAGAGTCAGACATGACTGAGCGACTTCACGTTCACTTTTCACTTTCATGCATTGGAGAAGGAAATGGCAACCCACTCCAGTGTTCTTGCCTGGAGAATCCCAGGGACGGGGGAGCCTAGTGGGCCGCCGTCTATGGGGTCGCACAGAGTTGGACACCACTGATGCGACTTAGCAGCAGCAGCAGCAGCATGCAAGTCACTGGACTTTGTGGTTTAAGATGTGTGAAAACAAACCAAAAAAATACCAGAAACCCACCAGAAAGGGGCATAACACTGAAAAGTATTAATAGCTAACTTCAACTGTGTTAAGAAATGACTGTCTAAGGCCACAGACCTCAAATCTCTAGCACAGTGTAATGGAAAGAAAAGGGTGGGGGGCATCTGAGTCTGCTCCTCAATATACGAGCCAAACAAAAACTAACCTGAAAAACAAAGAAACCCAACCAACTTGATAGTGTTTCAGCTGCTATGGAACCCAGATGCATGTGGCTTAGAGTTGCCTCAGCCTGACAAAGACCACTCTCATCTTCACATGTGGGGAGCATGCTGCCCATGTTACAAAGCAATGAAGCCTACATTCAGTGGGATGCACAGAAGAGAGGCTGGCCTGGCAGGCTTCCAGAGAAAAGTTCAGCTCGCTTCTGTACCACCGGGAAGCATAGACCACATCTGGAGGACCGTGAACTTTCCTATAACACCTATACATGATACTAAAGATGAAGCATGTTTTCCTGGCCAACCCTGGGATCCAGAAGGAAAGATGCAGAAAGTAAGGAGCATCACAGTGTGTGTGTAAATGCTCAGTCGTGTCTGACTCTTGCGACCTCATGGGCTGTAGCCCACCAGGGTCCTCTGTCCATGGGATTTTCCAGGCAAGAATACTGGAGTGGGTTGCCATTTCCTCCTCCAGGGGATCTTCTCCATCCAGGGGTCAAACCTGAGTCTCCTGCATCTCCCGCATTGAGAGGCAGATTCTTTACCACTGAGCCACCTGGGAAGCCCACAGAGGCATGAAAAACCTTCTTAAACAAGCCTGAAATAAAAGGTCTGAGAGTCCCTTGAAGGAACTGACCTCTCTCTCTGCCTTCTCCTACTTCAAGGGAAACAGGGGGAATGATGGAGAGGTGGGGTGGCTGCTCAACAGCTGAGACCTGACAGAGGCAAGACTGTCTAGGAGACCCCGGGAGCACTCAAATTATAGCCAGGAGGAGAAGTGGATCATCACACCATTGGGGAAATGCTCTAATTAATTTCCCAGCAGATCGCTTTGCTGCCGGAAGATGAAATAAGGACAGTCCGTCATTTTAACTAACACTCTGCTCCCTGTTCTTCCTCTCACGTGGCCCTTCGATAGAGGGAGTTAATCCCTGGCTGTGAGAAGATCAATGTGTTCAGCTGAGTCACATTATATTCGAGGGGTCTGCCCTGCTGCAGTCCCAGACCCAGCTGGACGTGGAATACGGACTTACTGGGATGAAGTTCGACTATAGCATCATCACTAAGGGGCAGAGGGGTTTTCCCAAAAACAGAGGACGTGGGGCTTCTCTGGTGGTCCAGTGATTAAGATTCTGCCTTGCAGTGCAAGGAACACTAGTTCGATCCCTGGTCTAGGAAGATCCCACGTGCCACAGAGCAACTAAGCCTGTGTGCCACAATTAACTGAGCCTGAGCACCTAGAGTCTGTGCTCCAGAACAAGAGAAGCCCGCACGCCACAAGAAATAGCCCAGCTCGCCACAACTAGAGAAAGCAGTAATGAAGACCACCACCGCAGTCAAAAAATAAAATAAATCTTAAAAAAAGAGGATGCAAGACACTCCACCATCAGAAGTTGCTTAGAAATGAGAAAACAGTAAACATTGAAAATGTTAAATAATAGGCATGGATCAACTTTGCAATTTGGTTTCCAGATTTTTATTGATAGAGCTGAAATACACTGACTGCCCCCCAACAACTGTAGGGTTTTTATTTTTAGCGGCCACCACCTGAAGGGACCAGTGTAGTCCTCTTTGTTTCTCATGAGAACACACATTTTTTTAATAACTCACAGGCTGAGCAAAATGCTCCCCAAAAGCATGAGATATGAAAGATAGAAATCCCACAGCATCCTTTGAGCATTCAGAGGTCAAAACACCCTTCAAGTCAAAGAGCTATCAAGCTAGATGTCTCAACTTTTACACAGAAGAAAATTACCAACTGGAAATGTTGAGTCTCTGACCCAAAGCTTGTCCCAATTCCCAGCTGAGTACTAGTCTAAGTACCTTGTGATGAAAAATGAAAATGAAATCAATGAGAAGAGATCTGTAAACTCGAGAATAAGAGTAGTATGATGAGAAGCTGCGTGAGACCCAGAGGATGTCATCATGATGAATCCCAGTGGGAGCGTGGTCCCTCCCCATGGACCCTGGAACAAGCATGCTTGAAAGTAAGGAACTGCCTGATCCTCTGGCTTTGACGCCTAGACAGAGACAATGGTCCATGGAAGATACACATCACTGAATGTTACCAGTGAGGGAAATTCTTCCTAAACATGCCAGAGGAGATGAATGAGAGAATGACAAAACTAAATGCAGTCAAATCCCGTGATGGCCCCATTTAAAAGAGGATTTATTTATAGACTGAAGAGACATCAAGATCATTTAACATTCCCTAAGTGAACTTTGCGGCAGCCTTGCATAGAAGACCATTCACACAACCGTCTGACCTTACTATGGTTTCAATGCTGAGATCAAAGAGGTAGGTGCGTGCTTAGTCGATTCATTCATGTCCAACTCTGTGTGACCCTATGGACTGTAGCCCGCTAGGCTCCTCTGTCGATGGGATTCTCTAGGCAAGAATACTGCAGTGGATTGCCAGGCCCTCCTCCAGGCGATCTTCCCAACCCAGGGATCTTACAGCTCCTGCACTGGCAGGCGGGTTCTTTACCACAAGCACCACCTGGGAAGCCCCAAAGAGGTGGGCAAAAAGGAAAAAAAAAAAAAATCCTTCAAGACATGATCTTTGGAATTTGCCTGGCAGTCCAGTGGTTAAGTCTTCACCTTCCAATACAGGGAGTGAGACTTCAGTCCCTCATCAGGGACCTAAGATCCCACATGCCTCAGGGCCAAAAAACCAAAATATAAAACAAAAGCAGAATTGTACCAAATTCAATGAAGACTTAAAAAAAAAAAAAAAGGCATGATCTTTTCCCAAATGTGTTTATTCTTTATTTTCCGCACATTCAGGCCACGGTGAAGATTTTACACACTTATACACACACACACACACACATCCTACAATGAACAAGAACACTGTCTTTTCAACTCAAATGTCGTTAATAACTCAAATGAATGCTCTAGCTTGCTTGGACAATAACGGCAAAAAAGAGGTAGGGTCAGAGCAGAAAAAAGGTGACTCCAAGAAGAGAAAGGTATTTCTTCTCGTGAGATGAGATGAAACTGGAGGAAGAAGGTGTCAGCCCGTGCGTTGTGGAGAACATGGCCTAAAAAAAACAGAATGAACCTCGCCTTGCCAACCACCTAGATCTGTGAGCCTCGATAGCTAATGAAACTGTGTGGTCACCTCCAGATTAAACACTCAGTATACTTCTTCCCAGATCTCAGGGGGTTTCTTTACCTCGGCATCCATGGTAGAAAGCATCACACTTTTACAACCTTTGTAATAAGGCCAGGCTCTCCTTCATTCTCTGGGGCCTCCAAGCACGCTCTCTTTTTGTTCTATTTTCTTGTCCAAAGTTCTTATATTCATTAGATGATATCTGTGGTACTTGGTCATTCATAAGCCTTATTCTTTAACTGATTCAGCAGCAAACATGCATCAAGTACCATGTCTACTGTTTACAACAGTCAAGACATGGAAACAATCTAAATATCCATCCACAAATGAATGGATAAAGATGCAATATACATACAAGGGAATATTACTCAGTCATAAAAAAGAATGAAATAATGCCACTTGCAGCAACATGTATGGACCTAGTGATTGTCATGCTAAGTGAAGGAAGTCGGGAGACAAATCCCATGTGATATCAATTATAAGTGGAATCTGAAATATGACACAAATGAACTTATCTACGAAACAGGAATAGAGAAGAGACTTGTGGTTGTCAAGGGGCAGGGAGGATTTGGGAAGAGATGGACTAGGAGTTTAGGGTTAGCAGATACAAACTATTACACATAGAATGGATAAACAACAAGGTCCTACTATATAGCACAGGGAACTATATTCAATATCCTGTGATAAACTGTAATGGAAAAGAATATGAAAAAGAATATACATACATACAGATAACCATACATATGTATATAACAAACACACACTACTGTATATAGATAACCAACAAGGACCTTCCGTATAGCACAGGGACCTCTACTCAATATTCTGGGATAACCTATTAGAAAAGAGTCTTATAAAGGATGGATATATGTACATGTATAACTGCATCACTTTGTTGTGCACCTGAAAATAACATTGTAAATCAACTATACTTCAATAAAATAAAAATTTTTTAAAATGTGCCGTGTGCTAGACACCCCATGGGCCCTGGGTTGTAGAGACGGGTACAATATGGATGTCCGTCCAGAAGAGTCTGGACCAGGTGCAGGCCCCACAGCGAGGGGCCAAACGCCACAGCCCCCTGCAGGAGGGACCGGGGAGAGCTGGGGCACAGAGCTCTGCCAGGGGGTTGGAGGGCTTGAGAGAGCTGGAGGATGAACAGGGGTTTGTCAGGTGGGATGTGATGAATGTTAACATAGCAGATGCTCTCAGCAGCTCTATAAAGCAGGTGTTACTCTCCTCACAGCAATCCTAGGTAGGTGCTACTAGCCTTCTTTTAGAGTGAAGAAATGGGAAGATTAAAGAGGATAAATGACTGGTCCCCTAAGTCACAAAGTGGCACTAACTTGACTCCATTACACAACCAAGCTGCTGAGTCAGAGGCCTGTCTTCTTCACCATGGACATTCCAACGGTATCCTGAACATCACACATAGGTGCTCAGTATTTATCCAGTTAATCCATGTTGCTGGACTCCCATCTCTCATGTTCTTTCAGCTACATCCCAAGATACCAACCAAGAAAGGTTAAGATAAACATATTATCTGGCCAACTGCTTAGGAAACAAGAAACAGGTCTCCATATAGGGTCATCATTTCAGGCCAAAGGTAGTGTGTGTCTGTATGTGTATGCGTGTGTGTATGTATGTGTGTGCACGTGTGTGTGTATGTATGTATATTTTTGAAGCAACAGGATACGTGTGCTATTCTCTTATTCAGAACCAGGAAAGAATTTGGATTCTCAGCAGGACTTCAGTTCAGCTTTGTAATTACTGGCAGAGAGACAGGGAAAAGAAGAAAGAGGTGGTGATAGAGGAGAAGAGGGAGGAGAAGAGAGAGGAAAAGTTCCTGAAAAGCCAGATCCATCTATTTCCTCTCCTTTTCCAGAGACAACAACTAGAATAGATCTGTGAGGACTTTTCCTGTCTTATAGGAACATCCAGAGAACTGCAGTGTCTTTGCAGAAAGGACCAAATGATAAAGGAGACCTTCCTTCAGATGATTGGGTTTGGATTTCACAGTAAGCAGAAAGTCCATTAAAAAAAAAAAAAAAAAACACTGCAACTCATGCATAACTCAAGATTCTGAATTCAGAACTAAAAATAAAAAACTCCATGATGTCCTCTGCATAAGCAAACTTGTGACAACCTGACTACAACTGACAACACTGCAGATCCGCTCAGTAGACAGTCCTGCGGAGCCTGACGATAGGAAGGATCAGGGCACATCGAGAATCAAAGACCGTGTTCTGTTTTCTACACATCCTGTCAGTTATTTGTGGGGGAGCAACTCCTATGGCCAATGCTGCGGTCACAGACACAAAACTGGGGTGGGCCCTGATTTAATGGGCTTATTACCAGCTGATGGATATAAATAGCCAATTCCAAGAGGAGGGGGTGGAAGTTTCAAAATGGATGTACTGGACTTCCCCGGTGGTCCAGTGGTTGAGAATCCGCCTGCCAATGCAGGGGACACAGGTTCTGTCCCTGGTCCAGGGAGATCTCATGTGCCACAGAGCAACTAACCTGGAGACCCACAAGTACTGAAGCCCATGCTCTAGAGCCTGTGAGCTCCTACTACGGAGTCAGTGCACTCTAGATCCTGTTCTCTGCAACAAAAGAAGCCACTGCAGTGAGAAGCCCATGTGCCGCTCCCCACTCTGCACAACTAGAGAAAGCCCGTACACAGCAATGAAGACCCAGTGCAACCAAAAGTAAATAAATTTTAAAAAATACTAATAAAGGGTACACTGGGAATATCTGAGTGGGACATCTCATCCAGACTCCGGGAGCTAGGCATAGTCACCTGGAGGCGAGATTGAGGATGAAGAGCAGTCAGGAGAACAAAGATGGGAAGGGTGTTTCCAGAAGATGAATGGCACGTGCAAAGGCTGGGAGAGGAGAGCGTGGTATCTGCTAGAATCTTCGGAAGCCAGTGCGAGTAAAGTGAGTCCCAGAAAAGAGGAGGGGGCCGGATCCAAGGGCAGTCAGACAACACGGGTGGATGTCGCAGACCAAGAAAAAGGCATTAAGCTTGTGAGCTCCATCACTTCACCTTACTTGACGGCTCCCAGCCCCAGCTGACTATCTGCCTTCAGAGCCATCTCCCAGCCTGGGTCCCTTCAAACTAATGAGGAAAGTCAGTGACATGAACAAGCAAGACGTGACCATAGACTGTGGCCAGAAACATGGGGCAAGGAATGACACAGGAACCTTCAACTCGCCTTTAGCGGCTTTTTCTTTACAAGTTTCATTTGGGCTTCCCTGGTGGCTCAGCAATAAAGAATCTTCCTGCTAATACAGGAGGGTTTGATCCCTGGGTCAGGAAGATCCCCTGGAGAAGGAAATAGCAACCCACTCCAGTATTCTTGGCTGGAGAATTCCAGGGACAGAGGAGCCTGGTGGGCTACATTCCATGGGGTCCCAGAAGAGTTGGACATGACTGAGTGACTTAACAACAATTGTTTCATTTATTAATTTCTAGGTACATGCAGCTCCTCTTTAGGTAATTTTTTCTGAGGGAGGGAGGGGAAGCCCATGTTTGGGCTTCAAATTGAGGTTTCCTCTGCATGTACACTATGCGCTGCCTTTAGAAGGCTGATCATAAAGTTTGGGAAAGTGCATTTTCCAAAGGACTGAACTGTACAGATGCCCCTGCTCAGTGGCATAGAATACTTTTCAAACATATACTACTATCACTAAAGGACTTTCAAGGGCTTTTGTTGTTGTTGTTGGATCGCTTGCTTTATTTTTTGCCCTCTGGAGCACAAGTACATATAGATGGCCACCTCTACCGAGTTCCTGGCTGAATGCTCTCTGGGTAATTCTGAAATCAAGGTAAAAACACCCTGAAGGTACAGGTACTTTGGGACAACAGGAAACCTTAAGAAAACATTCCCGTGTTCTTGTTCCTTGTAGTAATAAACCTGTGTGGGGTGGAGAACCAGGCTCAAGTCTGTGGCCACTGCTTGGTCTGTAACTGTAAACAAACGTGTGCAGAGAGAGAGGCGAGGCCCGCCCAGGAGCCGTAGGAGGGCCTGGCTCTGCCTGCACAACCCAGACGCTGCTCCTTCAGTAAGTGTTGACAGACGGGGCTGCGGCTTCCCTCCGACATTAGGAGGGCCATGACTCTCATCACAGGGTGTCCAGGGCGGTTCAGTGGTAAAGAACTCGCCTGCCAAGGCAGGAGAACCGGGTTTGATCCCTGGGTCGGGAAGAACCCCTGGATAAGGAAATGGCAGCCCACTCCAGTATTCGTGCCTGGGAAATCCCATGGATAGAGGAGCCTGGCAGGCTACAGTCTATGGGGTCACACAGAGTCGGACACGACTGAGCTTGGCATGGTGGCAGCCCCCATCACAACATGGCCAGGCTCCCTATGGCCCTCATCGAGGTGAGGACACAGCCCCGGGGCCTCCTTAGCTCCAGGGCCCCGTTCTTGGATCTTGGAGGATGGGACAGCAGTGAGAAAGCAGAGGCTGAGCTGTTTCCTCCCTCGCCCTCGCCTCCATCATCAGGCTGGGAGATGGATGTTAATGCTCTCCTAGAAAAGAGAAGCAGGAAGCAGGTTGTTTCCAAATGTGGGGTTGCACAACCAACCGAGTCATCGAAGGGAAAACACCAGAAACAAACCCCCCCAAATCCCCGAAGCCTGGAGCCACAGGACACATTTTAGCAGGAACACAGTGGCACCGAGCCAAGGGTGCTTCCACTTTTCTGTTCTGTGTGCACCTTCCTGACACGAAAAACCTCTTCGGATAGTAAACCCTTGAGGACAGGCACGCTATGATCGACCGCTCTTGGAATTCTCTAACGTGGAGCTACAATGCTATGAAAAACACTCATGAAAGAATACTTTTTTTATTTTAAAAAGCCCGAGTTTCCCTTCTTGGGCCACCGGCCAGCCATCTACTCTCTGGCCCAGAATTCCTGCTTTCCTTCTCCCTCCACCCGCCTGTTTGCACATCCTCTGGCATTTTACATCACTATGTCCCAGGGCCTATGCAATGAGCAAGCCAGGGCGTCCCAAAAATCTAGGCGGAAAAGGAAGGAAGCTAACGATCTGGCCACGCGAGCTCAGGCTCTTTATTGTTGGCTGGATTCTGCACATTGTCCTGGCTGGTGGGGGGGGGGGTGGTTTGCTGTCCCCAAGGTAAATGCCAGCCAACGTGTCCGTCACACGTGCGTTACTGTTACCCGGGTCCCTTTTAGAAGAAGGGGGCAGAGAGGTCATTCTTTCTGAGTAAAGAAAAAGTCTCTGGGGTATGTGTGCATTGGCAGAGGGATAAATATGACACCTGCTCCAACCGAATTCCACAATCCGGCCACGCCATTCCTGAGCTTTATCATTGAGCTGCGCTCATGACAGTGGTGAATCTCCGCCAAACTCGACTCTGGAGACCAGGGGCCGGGGCTTGGGGGGAGAGGAAAGATCCTTCTAACAACCGTCACTGGCAATTTCTAACCAGGATCACACGCGGGACCATTAGGAACAAAAACAACTGAAAATGGAACCCGGCAATAAAGTGAGAGCAGCTCTCTTATGTAAGAGATAAAGCAGCGTGTTTGGAACAACCATAACTGTATAACGTGGAGGGCTTGGAGCATAAAACGCTGATTTGTGAAGGGGTGTGTTCCTTTCTCCAACGTCACCGCTCCTCATGTGAGCTCCGTGGGGCTAAAGTCCAAGGTTTCCACCTGATTTTGCTATCTTTTCCCTGGTAGCTCAGCTGGTAAAGAATCCACCTGCAATGCAGGAGACCCTGGTTTGATTTCTGGGTCGGGAAGATCCCCCGGAGAAGGGAAAGATATTCCACTATTCTGGCCTGGAGAATTCCAAGGACTGTATAGTCCATGGTGCCTCAAAGAGTCGGACACAACTGAGCGACTTTCACTTTCTTATCTTTTCACATATGGAACTCTTCCGAGTGGTCCATCAGTTGCTTAGGCAGCAGAAGGTTTAATGTCTTGGGATTTCCCTGGCGGTGCAGTGGTTAAGACTCTGCACTTTCAATGCAGGAGGCATGGGTTCACTCCCTAGTGGGGGAACTAGGATCCCATGTGTTGTGTGGCATGGGCAAAAAAGTAAAAATTTTAAAAAGAAAAAAAAAAAAAATCAGGACTTTCCTGGTGGTCCAGTAGTTGGGAATTCACTTGCTAATGCAAGGGACAGGAGTTCAATCTCTGGTCTGGGAAGATCCCACAGGCCATGAGCCAACTAAGCCCGTACACCTCAACTACTGAAGCCTGAGTGTTCTAAAGTCCACGCTCTGCTGCAAGAGAAGCCGCCACAATGAGAAACCCAAGCACCACAATGAAGAGCAGCCCCAACTCGCCACAACTAGAGAAAGCCCACACGTAGCAGTGAAGACCCAGCACAACTAAAAACTAAAACAAGAAAACATCTGTAACACTTGACTTCTTACATGAAATTTTACTTTAATGTCCTGACAGTGATTTCCTTCGATGCTAAGAGAGCCCTTCTTTGATTCTGCTCAGCACCGTCACCTCTTCCCTCCGACTGTTCCCCAGAGATGCCCAGTTCTCCTCACAGACGTCCCAGACTGTTTCTCGCAGAGGAAACCCCTCTGGTATCCTGCCCCCCCACACCCCCTCCTCACTCAGCCTGCCCACCTGCCCCAAGTGCTGTTCCGTCACGGCCTGGCCCACCCCTCTCATTCCCATGCCCTCGGAGCACTCGGGTCTGATACCACTGTGGCCACAGGTGGGCCACAAGAGAGCCGCTCACAAGTACCATCTGCAGCAGCTGAGACACTCGCCCTTCCCTTCTGTCACTGAATGTTCAAGTTCAAGGTTAGTGAAGAGCACCAGGGTTTCACAAAGGACTTTCTCATCATCACGCAGCCTTCTCCGGCAGTGAGATGGCAGCAGCATGCATCCTGGGTGAATTTGGGGTTTCCCACAAAGCTACTCCAGGAGATACTAAAGGACAGGGAAGGCTGGTGTGCAGTTCATGGGGTTGCAAAGAGTAGGACATGACTTAGCGACTGAACAAAAACAAGGAAACTGGGGTGCAGGCTTGTGATGTTCTGGGTGAATCTGCTGGGCACCTTCCTTCCCTCACTCCAATCCGAAGCTCAGTGTTGCAGGGAGGTCCTTTTCCTTAAGACGTGGTAACTCTAAAGAGCAAATATTCATACCAGGGACCCCAATGACATGAGGTGAGGGTCTGTGAGGCTGCAGTAAGGTGGCTATCAGGTATGGGCACCATCCTTTATGGGCTCCTCTGCTGATTCCCTCTTAAAGTCTCCCTGGGCTCTGCCCCTGGGTGAACAGCACTGTATATCATATGCAAGCTTTGTTTCACCCCATTAACGGAGGACAATTGTATTAGCCATATGAGTCTGAGTTCCCGTGTTACTTAATTGCTACACTGCTGTGTTAACGAAGTTAGGAGGGGGGCTGGCAAGGGCATATATCACCTTCATGTACAGATATTTGTGGTTTTATTTTTCCTTTTGCCAGCTTGCCTCTCTGTTTCAATTGCCTACCATCTGCCTTTGAACAATCTAAGTGCGAGCAGATAGATTTTATTTGGAGGATGAAATGCTTTGAGCTCATCCTAGAAAAGCATTTTCATCTAGTGGTGTTCAGGGCATTCGCTGTTTTAATAGGATCTCAGAGGCGATTCAGTTTGGGCTGGGAATGGGTTCCTTTTCAGCATCAAAGTACATTGTAAAATTAAAAACTTACCATCACATTGTTTTTTTTTTTTAAGCTGAAGGAAACAGGGTGGTCAGGAGGGCCAAAAACAACCTCTCACCTTAGAAGGAGGCTTCCTGAGGACTTCCTTGGTGGTTCTGTGGTTGAGAACCTGCCTGCCAGTGCAGAGGACACAGGTTTGATCCCTTGTCTGGGAAGATCCCACAAGCTGTGAAGCATCTAAGGTCCTATGTCACAACTACTGAAGCCTGCATGCCCCAGAGCCTGTGCTCTGCAACAAGAGAAGCCACCACAATGAGAAGCCTCCATACTATAACTAAAGGGTAGCCTCTGCTCTCTACATCTCGAGAAAGCCCACATGTAGCAACAAAGACCCAGTGCAGTCAAAATAAATAAATAAAATGAACCCTGAAACATCTAAGGGGACTGCAGGTAACTGAACAGGGGAGGATATGGTGTGTTATGTATAAGGTCTATTTCCCACTCGACGGGTCCTAATCATTTTGGGTTTTTTTTTTTTTTTAATTAAAAAAAATGAAGACCTTCTGAGTTTGTGGTATTTTTCACATGACCAAAGCACCCAACTGAAAAGCAGATATATTCACTCTGTTCACTTGGTTGAGGTCAAAAATCTTCTTCCCACTAAGTAGAGTGATTTGACTTGAACTGATCTGTTATTTAGAAAACACGCCTAAAATGAAAACAACTTCTGAGTTGGAAATCAGTAAACTGGCAGGGAGTCAGAAGACCTGGGTTCTAATTGGAGCCCTGTCTGAAACTCCTTAAAGCTGGAGCTCCAAGTGTCTAAACTCTAACAACTATCTTCTGAATTATAAGTGCTCAGTAGTAAGAACTGCTAGACAGATGTCACAAAGCTGCTTGTTGCCATCCTTTATCACCAACACAGGAGACCCAAGCTCTGAACAGCAAGCCCGGGTGCAATGAGAAAGTGAAAGCAAGAGGCTTCCGACTGGCACCCTCTTAATGCTCAGACTACATGCAGCAGTGCTGAGCCAGACCCCAGGTCTCTGGTGCATGAGTGCTCAGTCGTGTCCGACTCTTTGCGACCCCACTGGCTCCTCTGTTCATGGAATTTTCCAGGCAAGAATACTGGAGTGGATTGCCATTTCCTTCTCCAGGGGATCTTCCTGACCCAGGGATGGAACCTGACTGGGTCTCCTGAATTGGTAGGCGAATTCTTTATCACTGAGCCACCAGGGAAGCCCCACTTCCTCACTTATCCCTCACCAAAAAGTATATATGGTTTTAATAAAATTCCAGTCGCTTATTTGAAATCATGAAAATCCTGAAAAGAAAAAATTTTAACCCTACAAGACAAGTTTCAAAGAGTAATACTTATGTCAGTGTCATGCTTTTAGGTGGAAGGAAATTTCACCTCCCCACCAAACTAAAGTCAAGCTTTACTTCTCATTTACAAAGAGGGAATCAGTATTGATAGCTGTGCTGGTCTTAAAACCTCCCTAAATCTTCTCCCCACTATTTTTAGAAGAGTGAGAACTTCTCTGCTTTCATTCCCAAAATGAGGCTGGTGTTTGGTTGCTATGACTCAAACAGAATTCCCTCAACTCTTTCCCTTTATTCCCAGAACAGGGTATGTTGAAACTACTCTTGTACCAAAAAATCTTACAAATGGGCAGTAAGGAAATGTCAAAGAGTATGGTGACTTCAGTAAAAGTCTGACTAGGAAAGCCTATTTAAGGAAGTGCAGTTTCACTACTTATATGTAATACATCTTGCACTATAAGCTCTACTATAAAATGAGAAAATTATAATTCCCAATAGGCTAATACCCCATAGTAATATTTCACCAACATTAAAACTCTTAACATACAGAAATTATTAGTTGCTGAAATTAAAGCGGTAATTATAATAATTTCTAAGGCCATTATTTGAAAAATTCTTACAGTTAAACTTGGTTTCTTACCCAAACTGAATGAGAGCCGCATAAATTACAAAAAGAATAACTTCCAAGCTTCTACTCTATCAGAATCACATGAACTATTTCTCAGTTATTATAAATTTGAAATTATCACTATACTGAAAGCTGCCAAAAATCTACTTTTTCTTTCCCTATTTCTGAAAGGCAAGCTTGATATAAGTACCAAACACTCACTATTATGTCCATTTAGCAAATTTAGGTAATGAAAACTGGCATAAAAATTTCTAACAGGAAGGAGTATCAGTGTACCCCCAAGAATAAGAAAAACTGAAAGGACAAAAGGAAGCAATAAACTACAAAATAAACAAACTAAGCTGAACAAGTAAGTATAAAAATAGTAATCTGGGACAACGAGCTATCAGCTTAGAGCTATCAAAACGCCTATCATCAAAAAGAATATAAATAATAAATGCCAGTGGGAATATGGAGAAAAGGGAACCCTTGTATGGTGTTACGAGGAATGTAAATTCAGGTACTGAAAGCAGTACGGAGGTTTTGCAAAAAAAACTGGAACTAGAACTTACCACATGATCCAGCAATTCCACTCCTGGATATATATTCAAAAAAAAAGAAAACACTAATTTGAAAAGATACATGTACCCCAATGTTCACAGCAGCACCACTTATAATAGCCAAGATTTGGAAGCAACCCAAGTGTCCATTAACAGATGAATGGATAAAGAAGATGTGGTTTACACATAGTCATTTGAAAGTGGCTCAGACGGTAAAGAATCTGCCTGCAATGCAGGAGACCCAGGTTCAACCCCTGGCTCGGGAAGATCCCCTGGAAAAGGCGATGGCAGCCCACTCTAGTATTCTTGCCTGGAGAATTCCTATACAATGAAATACTACTCAGCCATAAAAAAAAAAAAAAGACTGAAATTTTGCCATCTGCACAACACGGATGATTTGGAGCACATTATGCTAAGTGAAATAAGTCAGAGAAAGACAAATACTGCATGATATCACTTGTGTGTGTATAAAAAATACAACCAACTCGTGAATGTAACAAAAAAGCAGCAGACTCACAGAGACAGAGAACAAACTAGTGGCTGCCAGTGTAGAGAGGAAAGGGGGAGGGGCAATCTAGAGATAAGAAGTTCAGAGGTACAAACTATTAGGTATAAAATAAATGACAAGGATATACAACACAGGGAATACAGCCAATATTTTATACTAACTATAAATGGAATATAACCCTTTTTAAAAAGTGTGAATCACTATACTGTACATCTGCAACACTATAATATTGTATAGCAACTATACCTCAACTTTTAAAAATAAATAAATAAAATAGTAATGTGGGGGAGGAACGTGATTGGGGCAGAATCATCAAAGGAAAAAAGGCAAGGGTAAGAGAGCGCAAAGATGAGCAAGTGGCCACCAGGGTATCTGAGTGCCCGGTCTTGGGATAGAGCAAACCTGTTTTGGGGGAACTCACATCAGTACACCCTATTGCTTGGTGTTTTGCTATTGTTTTTACTTTTTGGCTGCATAGCTCAGCATGCGAGAGCTTAGTTCCCTAACCAGGGATTGAACCCATGCCCCGTGCAGTGGAAGCAGAGAGTCTTAACTGCTGAAGAGAATTTCCAGCACACCCTGTTTTAAAGGTTCACAAACCAGACATTATGTGCTGGAGGGCAAGGGTCTATTATATTCTGGGAAGATGCATGCATGGTGAAATGAAGAAGAAAATCTTATTTTAATAAAGAGAAAGAAGATTCACATCTGAATAGAACATGGGAAGTGCTCCCCAAAGTAACTTTGCTGGGAGAAGAAAGACTGGGGGAAGATGAGGAGGGACCTGGGAACTGAACGGGAAAGCTAAGTCGGCTAAGAATAGAGACAGAAGGAAACACTGGGCCCCAGGAGATAGAGATGCTAAGGAAGAAGATGCAGGCCGGCCAGCCTGGGAATCCGGGGATAATTACCCTATTGCGCAAGAGGCTGTACAGCCATGCCCTGAGCAAAGAAAAAGAAAAAGTCCATCTCTCCCTACTCCCCAACTTCTTTTCGATCACACTTCAAAGTCACTTATGACACAAGCTTGAGATTGGCCCCTGCAGGTCTTAAAGAATTTGACTATTAGCTGAGAACAGCATTCTGATGTTCTGGGAATGCATGTGGGTCGAATGCGGTGTTGGAGCCCAAGTAAAGCCTGGGAAAATGAACATGAATTTAAGTAAAACTCCTTTGCCTTTTTTTTTTTTTTTTTGGCAAAACTCTTTAAAGGTGAATGTGTGCGTGTGTACATGCACGAGTGTGCGTGTATACACTTAGCTGTTTTTGTTTAGTCGCCAAGTTGCATCCAACTCTTCTGTGACCCCATTGGACCAAAGTCCGCCAGGCTCCTCCGTCCATGAGATTTCCCAGGCGAGAATACTAGAACGGCTTGCCATTTCCTTCTCCAGGGGATCTTGCGACTTAGGGATTGAACCAGGTTCTCCTGCATTGGCAGGCAGATTCTTTACCCCTGAGCCACCAGGGAAGCACTTAGACCCAATTTCAAATCCCCTGCAGGGTCTGCGGGAGAATGGACACATGTATGTGTATGTGTGACGGAGTTCCTTTGCTGTCCACCTGTAACTATCACAACGTTGTTAATCAGCCATATATATTCCAATACAAAATAACAAGTTTAAAAAAAAAATAAAGCTCTTGGAACAGTGCTAAGAACCTAAAAAAAGAATGTTAATCAGCCATATATACTCCAATACAAAATAAAAAGTTAAAAAGAATAAATAAATAAAGCTCTTAGAACAGTGCTAAGCACCTAAAAAAGAAAGTCTCCTGCAAAGTGGGAGTTGCAAAGAGTTGTGGGGGTCTGAAAACATGGCCCTGAGGCCTGTCCAGCATGGCTGGAGAAAAGCCAGGTTCAGGAACGCCTGGGACAACTGCCTGCCATCTCAGGGAGCAGGACCTGCCAGAGCAATCGGGCTGCTGGCCGAGCAGTCCAACATCCTGCTCTGAAGATGGCCAGCGAGGAGCCCGTGCTCCCGTGAACAGTGGTGAACAGAGGGAACACACCTGGCCGGGCAAGCATGCAATCTGATATCTTGGGAGAGAACTTCTTCCTGATTGCAGCCCATGATCGGATTCTGCCCCGAAGCAGAAGGCTTAAGTGTCCTTGCAAATTTCATCCAGAAGAAAGACAAACAGGCTCACTCGTCCTTCTTGATACCAGCCAAGGGTGGCAGAAGTGGAGGAAGTACAGAGAGCGGTGTCCCTTGGCCACACTGGTGGGCCGGCTGGCAGGAAGCCTGTTCCTCAACAGGCCTAATCTCACGCGATTTTCTTTTTGACAAGAGCTAAGCGGTTAAAATATCTGCAAGCCTTGCCACATAAATGAAAAACACTGAGAAGTCCTTTATCAGATCACATGTCACAATTTAGGGTTTGGAAAATATGCTAACTCCTGGTGGAGGGGGATGCCTCACCCACACAATTGCATGGCACTGGTTACTTCATTCCTGTTTCTATTTCAACAGCTCCCTAAGGAACACGTCCTGAAATCCTCCTCTAGGCAGGTCAATTTTTAAGCAACTTCAAGTGAAAACAATGACTGATGGCCCTAAAGATAGTCACAGAAGTTGGAAAGTTCATCTTGAGCAGGTTGCTAGAATAGGACCATAATTCCTCGCAGGACTGAAAGGCAGAGAATCCCAAGATTAGATGGTTTAGTTCTCAAGAACCCAGCTCTCCTCACTGCTGAGCACAGGTTCCCAAGTCCCCAGAAGAGTAAGCTTACCGCTGGGTCCAGTAAGGCTGGAAGGAAGAGAGAGGAAGTGGACGAGAAAGGAACGAACAGCCTCTCCATCAGCAGTCTTGGCAGTGGAGACACTAGACCAGGGGGACAATGGCGGGAGGAAATTTGACAACACCACATCGTCCAGATATTAGCTGTAGGAGCCCAGTGTTCTGAAAAGGCGTACCGTCATGAGCTCGGCAGTTTCATAGATGTGTCCATTCATTGGGAACACGCAGACCTATGGGCTTCCCAGGTGGCTCAGTGGTAAAAAAAAAAAAAACAAAAAAAAAACCCGCCTGCCAACTCAGGAGAGGTGGCTTGGATCCCTGGGTTGGGACGTTCCCCTGGAGGAGGAAATGGCAACCCACTCCAGTATTCTTGCCTGGGAATTTCCAGGGACAGAGAGGAGCCTGGCAGGCTACAGTCCATGGGGTTGCAAAGAGTTAGACATGACTGAAGCGACTTAGCACGCATGCTGACTGTGTCAGGTTTTCAACTTAATGCTTTTCTTATGTAGCACAGAGCCTAGCAACCACCGAGCACATAAGAGAAGCTTAATAAATACTTGCTGATTTAAAAAATTCAATTCAAATAAAGGACACTGGATCTTCTCTATACCAGGCACTGCTCTGCACAATGGGAAGAGAGAATGAATCCTTTCATCAATCTCTTGCTCTCAGTGTGTTTTCACTCCAGCTAGAGGATGATACACAATTAAACTATAACGGGACCAGTGCCAGTAATGGAGACAAGTTCAGCGACTTTGAAGGATGCTGTACCCAACAGCACCACGGAATGCTTAAGATGACAAGTTGCTACCAGGCAGCAGGAGGACTGGTGCAAGACTCTAGGCATAAAAGCTCATCGTGTGCAACACAACATTGTAAAAATTTTTAAAAACCATAAAAAATAATAATAATAAAAGTCCATCATGTGGTTTGGGAGGAGGGCAGGTACTGGTTGGAGTACAATGTGGAATGGGGGGGGGGGGGCGGTGGAGATGATTCTAGAAAGTCAGCCTGTCCAAGGCCTTGCTGCCACGATAAACTGCAGTGTCAGAAAGAACGTGATCAATTTCTTATTTACAAAGAATCATTTTGGGGACTTCCCTGGCGGTCCAGTGGTTAATAATCCAGCTTGCCATGCAGGGGACATGGGTTTGATCCCTGGTCAGGGAATTAAGATCCCACATGCCTATGGAACAACTAAGCCCATGCACTGCAATGAAAAATCCTGCATAATGCAAGAATGATCCCACTTGTCACAACTATGACCTGATGCAGCCAAATAAACAAATGAAAAAAAAATTATTCTGGGTTGGTTTCAAAGGAGCAGGAAGTAGAGGTAGGAGGACCAGATGGGAGACAGCTGAAGAGTCCAGGGCCAGAGGGAAGTCAGAGCTAATCAGGATGGAGAAAAAAGGACAGCGTGAGATACACAGGGTGTGGATCACACAGGATCCAGAAGTGTGGAGAAGCAACCATGGGTGAGTCCGTGAGCGCTCCATGGACCGAAGAACAGTCATCACTCACTCCCCATGTCTTGGATGGCTTTGTGGCCACACTGGCCTTTGAAGAATGAGACAGAGGTGACTTGGCAGAACTATTATTACTATGCTCATCCTGGCTCTTCTCTCTGTGATTCGAATCTTGAACAGTTTTCTTTAGCTCTATCTTTACACGCTACAATTCTTAGATTCTTTTAACAGAAATCTCCACCAAGAAAAGTTACCATCTTCTCTCTCCTTAATCCTGCTCGTCAACACCTCTGACCTACATGAGACAAAAATAAATAAATAAAAAACAACAACAATAAGGCCTTGCCAGACTAGCAAACTGATCCAGGCAGGGGATTATAACAGACACCTGTTTTTCAACACAGCAGCTGCGAACACAGTAGCAGCATGGCAACCTAGTAACAAGAAAGCGTGCTCATTAAAATCCAATAGTAGCAGAAATTGGCATGGACCAATTTCCAGCTATGTCACCGGAACGTGACAAGAAATTCAAATAAGATTTGACACATACGCGGAACTCTGCTTTGCTGAACTTGGAACATGAATGTTAGTTTGCTTATTGGGAGGTGATTCTAAAACCTTAAGGCAGCTATTATTCACATAGGGTGTTAACCACGAACAGTAACTAAAGCTTTTTGAAGTTTGGTTGATTCATACACCGTACTGACCAAACACTGCTTCACTTAAGCCAGCTTAAAAAACCCAACAACCAAAACACATTCCAGTGGAGAAAGTGGACACTGACATAGGAGCAAATAAAGAACATTTAAAATTATCTTTTCAAGATACATGCAGCCCAGTGTTACAGCAGCACTGTTCACAATAGCCAAGACATGTGTCCATCAACAGATGAATGGATACAGAAGATGTGGTACATACATACAATGGAATACTACTCAGCCATGAAAAAGAATGAAGTAATGCCATCTGTAGCAACGTGAACAGATCTAGAAATTATACTAAAAGTGAAGTCAAACAGAGAAAGATAAGTATTATATGACGTCACATATGTGTGGAATCTAAAAAAAATATAAATGAGCTATTTACAAAACAGAAACAGACTCACAGAGAGAAAACAAACCTATGGTGACCAAAGGGAAAAGGGGGAAAGGGAGAAATTAGGAGTCTGGGATTAACAGATACACATTATTATAAAATGAACAACAAGAATTTGCTGCATAGCACAAGAAATTATACTCAGTATCTTCTAATAACCTACAAAGGGAAAGAATTGGAAAAAAGTTATACACACACACATATACATACATGTATAACCAAATCACCTTGCTATACACCTGAAACCAACACAATATTGTAAATCAACTGTGAAAGAAAGTGAAAGTGTTAGTTGCTCAGTTGTGTCTGACTCTTTGTGACCCCGTGGACTGTAGCCCACTAGGCTCCTCTGTCCATGGGATTCACCAGGCAAGAATACTGGAGTGAGTAGCTATTCCCCTCTCCAGGGGATCTTCCAGACAAAGGGATCAAACCCAGGTCTCCTGCACTGCAGGCAGATTCTTTACCTTCTGAGCCACCACGGACCTTGATTTTAAAAATTATCTTTTCAGTTCATTCACCACTGAAAATACACACACACACACACACACCCTACCAACATATAAGCACCACAGGCAAACTGTTTCATGGCTGCAATATGTACACATTACCTTTTCAGACCAGACCAGGGTGATGCTCTCAGAAACAGCTTGTTAACAACCCCTTGCAATGCTGTTTAACAATCCATTTATAGCCCATCAGAAAGCCAACCCTCCAAGGAGAAGTATTTTACATCTACATATAAGATTTCTTTGTCACAAGGCTGGGATTCATGCAATCTTTCACTCTATAAACTGGAAAACAGATTATGCCATAATTTCTGGGACATATGATCCTATGCACATGCAATACACACATACATACAGAGTCGCAAGAAGAAATCCCTGGAATAAAAGCAGAATGACATCCAAGAAGGCACAAGCCATCCCATACAGTCCTGACTAGGATTAAAAATAGTGCAGAAAGGCTTGGTGTCAGCTACCCTTGCACTGTTCCCACTAGAACACGCTGATTCTAACCTCCAGTGTTGGTTTTCAAGCTTGAGCCTTCAGTAACTTTACAGAGAAACCTTTCCCTGACCCAAAAGAGCTACGCTGCAGGCTTTGAACGGTGCAGCAATAGTTCAATGCACTTCAGTTATGAGGCCATTAATGTACACAAGATGCAAGCAAAGAGTGAACCTGAAATTGTGACTTTTCCCCCAAAGCTGAACATGTGTGCCCTGGGACACTCAGACCGGTTGAGAGATTACCTTTCTGGCAAACAGCATAACAGAAACCCTTGATGTGCCAAGTACCATCAACTGCCTAGGAGCAGCCAGCTGAACCCACACTTGCCTTACCGTGCCTGGGAAAGTGTGTGGTCAAAACTTGCCCAACGTGGCACAATCTTGTCAACACAGCCCCACATGGGATCCCGGTAGGATGAAGAGAAGAGCACCCTAAGTTTACAAGACCCTGAGAAGAATCACAGATACCACTCTAGGGGCCAGAGCTGTAAGGGGATTGTTTCTAATAATCCATTTGGTATGTAATCTGGCAGTCCACAAACATGTGCATTGGGTAAAACAAGATTTGCCCAAACTAGACTCAGCAGGTCACCCTAAAACAGACCCAAATAAGAAACAGGAGGTGTTGTGAACTCATTTCTCACCTGTAACCTAGATAAAATTAACCAAGAGGCCAGATGACTATACTCACATTCACCCACACCCATTCCCTTCACAGTAAACCTTTAAAGACCACAGTTGAAATTGAAACGTACCCAGAACCATTTTTCCCTTAAACTGGACTGTTCAACACCATGGCTAACCACAAAAGCACACACAGGCATTCCCCATACCTTACAGGAGCTCCATTTGGCCATTTTACCAAGGTTTTCAAGACAGATGATTTCTCAGAAGAGCCAGCTCAGGTTAAGAGTGACTGGTGCCCAGGGGCCCACCTCTTCCCTCTGCTGGAATAACAGGGCCTTTCGGTGGGGTCTGCGTGGCTTTCTGCCTTTTTTCCTTCTTGCATTTTTAAGTCTTTTCCCTCTGAGGCCTCGTGCCACCCATCTCCAAGCAAGGCCCACAGCCCTGTACCCAGAAAGGAGAAATAAATATCCGGCCATTGATGTCAGTGGTTTTTTATGCATTTTTCTAGGGTAGAGAGCTTAGAAGAGCCAAGGTACCAGGGAGGGTGGGAGCACATAGATGGGTGTACTAATAGGTGCCCTACTTGAGATGTAACCCAACACCTAGGTCCTCGTGCTCATCTCCTTCCCATCTGGCTCAAAGTTAAAGATCCCCTTGCAGCATGCTGAAAAAGATTAGAGGATCATCACTCCAGTCTTTCCGGGCTCACCAGCATTCCCCCTGAATTCCATCCTGTTCAAAAACTGCGTCTGACCCACAGGGGTCTCCTGCCGCCGAGCAGCACGCCCTCACCACTCACGCACAGCCTAGCCAGCGCACAGAGCCTCGGAGACGCAAGAGAGCAGGATGCCAGCTTCAGAGGGCAAGCCTTTGTTTCCTGGTTCTCAGGGCAAAGACTCTTTGCCTTCCCAATGAGTATGGTCTCTCCTTCCACCTCAACCTAAAGCATTCGAGTCAGCAGACCCCAGGGAAGGACCAGGGGGATGTGAAAGTCGCTCAGTCATATCCAACTCTATGTGACCCCATGGACTGTAAAGTCCATGGAATTCTCCAGGCCAGGATACTGCAGTGGGTAGCCTTTCCCTTCTCCAGGGGATCTTCCCAAGCCAGGGATCAAACCCAGGTCTCCCGCATTGCAGGCAGATTCTTTACCAGCTGAGCCACAAGGGAAGCCCTGGACAGAGTCAAATATGGAGCTGGCAGCCTGCCAGGGGGTCTGAGCTGTTGTCAGCCACATCAGGTCATTCAGGTTTCCACATCCAGGAGAAGAGCGGAACTCACCCAGACAAGGGCCCTTTGTCACTCAGATTTCACCCCCAAATGACGGCTCTCCCACCCAGTTCACCAAGCCTCAGAGACAGGCCAGATTAAGAGGCATGAAGTAAGAGTGACCCTGAAGGGCTGTCCCTGCCCATGACTGGCCATGACTATCAAGACCGTTAGGAGTGCCACTGTCTCCAAGCAGAACACCAGTCAAGTGAACTTCTGACCTGGATTTTTTAAATCTGCCAGACCGTAAGTCAAAAGGAGGATATGGTAGTTACAAAATGCACCCGGGATCCCTTCACATGCCCACTTCTCAAAACCAGATAGATGTACCCACTCCGGGGCAGGAAGCTGGACACGAGCGCACACGCAGAGACCCAAAGAAAAGAGAACTCATTTCTGTCCCTGGGGGTGCCCGGCCAGTGATCACAAGCCTACACACGAGAAGACAGAGCAGGACCAGGTGGCTGAGTCAGGAGACGCTACCCTGTGGTTTGCTCTGGCAGGAGGCCGACGTGATGTTCAAGGATAGTGTCTGGGAAAGATATACAGTCTAGAACAATGAAGGAAGGAAGTAACATGGGGGAAAAAAGTTGCCTGCCCTTGTGCAAACTCCCCAAAGAAGCCCAGAAAGGTGCTCAGGAAACGCTCGCTCCTCTTTCATCAAGTCTCGGGTATACAGCTCCTCTTGCCCACACCAGTGGCAGATCTACTTCTCCAAGTACTAATTATCAGGTTATTAGGAGCCTTTGGATGATACTGGTCCCCAATTTTCTCTTGACCTGGAATCTTCAACAGGGACCCCAAGGATGCCTGTTATCGGCACACTAGAGTCTGGCAGGTACATGCGAGGCCACCACTACACACCTAGACCCACATGGGTGACTTCAGAGACTGACAAGCTGTTCTTGGGGGGCTGACTTTTAAGTTACAATGCAGATTTCTATCTGTAGCTCATTTCTTTCCGGAAATACTTGAGAGTCAGTATCTTAACTTTGACTGTTGCTTCCTCGCAAAGAGGGGATATGACAGAATCGGGGATTACTGACCTCATGATACGGAAAAGTCTTCAGAAAGATAAAGTCACCAGGCCCCATCATAATCCACTGGAGAGTGCACAATAAAGCTGAGCAGAAAATCACCAACTCGCTTGTGTTTTCCAGGGCAAAGGCAGAGGAACCGGGTCTCTCTCCAGACCTAAGCTCTGTCCTCAACAGCTTAAAAGTGCCTACACCTGCTTCCAGGAGTCAACACAGGAGGCCTCGAACATTCTCTCCACTATTCCTCAAAAAGGACAATTTTAGGACTTCCCTGGTGGTCCAGTGGTTAAGACTCTACTCTCCCAAAGCAGGGGACCCAGGTTTGATCTCTGGTCAGGGAACTAGATCCCACATGCCAAAATTAAGACCTGGAGCAGCCAAATAAATTTTTTTCAAAAGGGGGGGGCGGCTTTTGCAGGCTCCATGTCATCTTCTCACTTAACATGGATATACAGTGGGAAACCCAGGAGCGCACTATAAGTCCACAGCAAAAGGAATCACAGCTGCTGATAACAAATACTTCAGCCTCCCTGCATGCATGCATGCTAAGTCACATCAGTTGTGTCTGACTCTTTGCAACCCCATGGACTACAGCCCGCCAGGCTCCTCTGTCCATGGGATTCTCCAGGCAAGAATTCTGGACTAGGTAGCCATTTCCTTCTCCAGTGGATCTTCCTGAGCCAGGGATCAAACCCACATCTCTTAAATCTCCTGCACTGGCAAGAACTTTCTTTACCACTAGCACCACACCTGGGAAGCATCCCCCCCACCCCCAGCCTCCCTTAACCTCTACAACAAATCAAGGTTCCCTGATGCCCGAAAGTTACAAATTTAGCTTCTTCAAATTCTCCTGTTTAAACCTCCAAGAACCATCTACTCCAGACTCTTGGAACCGGAAAATTCACCATCTACTGAAAACAGTGTCTGCTCTGTGGTCAGACAGCCACGGGGCTGCCTGCCACACAAAAGCAGACTGAAGAATGGATGCTCCCTCCGGAGTCTCGTCCCGGTTGCAAATAATAAGTAACTGTATGAACGAGTGGCTCCTTGAATAGGTTTGAATACTTGAGGGCTGAGTAATAATGCCCATCAGAGGCACTGCACAGTATTTGCAGGCTTCGGGTTTTTTCCTTTCATCTCTGGAAACTTATTCAGAACCATTCGAGCTATTCCCTCACAATTTTAAGATGCAAGCGGCATCTGTTTCGACCATGTAATTGCAGTTGGCTCGTCTCTTCTGTTGTTGAGGCTTGTATTCAGCGAGAGTCAAAAATCGGAGCTTTGCTGAGCGCTGACTGAGTGACCCCGGGCCTGGGAGAAGCTCAAAGGGACGGTGACAAGGGCCCTGGCTGGGAGTCAGCCAACCTGAGAGGCCTGGAGGTTCAGGCGGGGCCAAGAACCAGCCACGGGAGCTCTAGCAAGACCAGGATGTCTCTGGCCTCTGTTTTCCCAACGATGTAATGTTGGGAAAATTCCAGGACTAGAAAATCTCTCACCCCTTCTAGATTCGTCTGATGGGAGGATATACAAAGAGGGAAAAGAACTACATTTTGCTTTGCTTTGAACAATGTTAAGGCACTGCCAACAACCTTCAGAGACAGGGCTGTTTTTTGTTTGTTTGGTTGGTTTCAAGATTTTTTGAGTTGGTCCATTTTTTAAATTCTTCATTGAATTTGTTATACTACTGCTTCTGTTTTATGTTTTGGTTTTTTGGCCCCATAGCACGTGGGATCTTAGCTCCCCAACCAGGGATCGAACCCACAACCCCCTGCACTGGAAGATGAAGTCTTAAGCAGTGGACAGCCAGGGAAGTCCTGTGATAGTATTTTTATTACCACTTCAGATCACTTACTAGGTTCAAGCCTAAAATGAACACGTTAGGGGATAGGAGGAAGGTTCAGGAGGGAGGGAGGTTCAAGAGGGAGGGGATCAGTTTAGTCGCTCAGTCGTGTCAGACTCTTTGCGACCCCATGAATTGCAGCATGCCAGGCCTCCCTGTCCATCACCAACTCCTGGAGTTTACTCAAACTCAGAGGGAGGGGACATATGTATACAAATAGCTGACTCCATTGTACAGCAGAAACCAACGCAACATTGTAAAGCAATTATACTCTAATAAAAAAAAATTTTTAATGAATATGTTTAAGAAGCAAGATTCACACTCAGGTCTATCTACTCCAGGGTCTGTCCTTCCCTTAGAAGCCCTTCATGGTACAGCAATGACTGGTCCCCTCTTCTCAAGAACATACAAACCCCTTAAGAGAAATCAGCATTACCGATAAGAACCAATGAACAGCTATCAGGCAGAATAAAATGCAAATCAAACTCTGAAACAGCGGTGATTACGATGACAGTGCTCACATCCCTAAGCACCAGCACCCACAGCACTCACACCAGCGGGACTGCACGCCCTTTGAGGGTCATTCAGGAAATCAGATCGTTTTCCGTGTGTCTGACTCCCACATACAAAGGGAAAACACCCCCGGGGAACACACAAAGTCTGGTGAGCGTGCAGATTTATTGGGTAGCTCTTTCCTGTCTTCACTGGGGAGGAAAGTAATATTTTTCATAAGTCACTGGTCCAGATAACTGAAGTGTAGCCTTTTTAGAAGGTAACGTTATTTCTATGCCAGCCCTGTTCGTTGGATAGCTTTCCAAAATGCACGACACTATTTCCTCACTTCCTAAACCTCATAAAGACTGTCTTTAACGCGGAGGTCATAATGATGATCATTAATACCATCAGTCATTGTGTGGTGCCAGACAAACCGGTTTCACTCTCTAGACAGGAGTCCCCACGACGAAGCTGTGCTGAGTTATTGTCTGCTTTTTGTCAACTTTCCTGGTGTCAGTGGGACATGGCCCTGGGATCATGAACACCTGATTCTGACTCCGCCTCAGCTACGAAGGACAATGTTATCTCAGGCAGGTTATTTTTTTTTTTTTCATTTTTTAAAATTGGGGTATAGTTGCTTTACAATGTTGTGTTAGTTGCTGCCACACACGGAAGTGAATCAGCTCTATGTATACATAGATCGCTTCCTCTGGGACCTCCCTCCCACCCCATTCCAGTCCCCTCCACCCTGCTGGTCACCCAGAGCGCTGAGCTGAGCTCCCTGCGCTATATAGCAGGTTCCCACTAGCTCTCTCTTTTATACACGGTAGTGTATATATACGTCAATCCCAACCTCCCTATTCATCCCCCACTGCATTCATACCGGTTCTCTACGGCTGCACCTCCATTCCTGCCCTGCAAATAGATTCATCTGTACCAGCTTTTAAGATTTCACATACACATGTTACTATGCAATATTTGTTTTCCTCTTTCTGACTTACTTTACTCTGTATGACAGACTCTGGGTCCATCCACATCGCTACTGATGACCCAATTTTGTTCCTTTTTATGGCTGAGTAATAGTTCATTGTAAATACGTACCACATCTCTACCCATGTCAGGCAGACTACTGAAATGCTGCAAGAAATGGCAACCCATTCCAGTGTTCTTGCCTGAAAAATCCCATGGAGCCTAGGAGGCTACAGTCCACGGGGTCACAGAGTCAGACAACGACTGAGCACACACACACATCTAAATGCTCTAGGAGTCAGTTTCCTCCTCTGTTTGATGAGAACTGGGACTTAGACTTTCTTAATCCCTCAACTCCCTCCACACTGTACTCTGTCTGCTTCCTTCCCTACATCTGCTCTGAAGACAGGCTTCGTTAAAGCTGCTCAAATCCAGAAATGCATTAAGTCACAGGGCCCACAGCCTCTCTTCAGGAAATTAGAACGAGGGCAGTGGCGTCAGGTTATCAGGAGAGAGGAAAACAAGAAAGATGATTCCTTTGGTGGTGGGGGAAATCAGGGAATGCCTGAAGCGACATCAGACAGATTCCAAGAAATCACACAGTATCTTTAGATGAATGAAAGGGATGGGTTTTTTAAATTTTTTAATTGGAGGATAATTGCTTTACAATATTGTATTGGTTTCTGCCATGCATCAACATGAATCAGCCATAGGCATACATATGACCCCTCCCTCTTGAACCTCCTACCTTATCCCACCCCTCTAGGTTGTCACAGAGCACAGGTTTGAGCTCCCTGCGTTGCAGGAGCAAACTAAGAGGGAAAGTCTCTAAAATGTACTATATTCATGAACTGTGTAAACATTTTTTAATTGGAAAAAAGAAAAAAGCAGTGGAAGGAGAGACTGAGCAAGGTGTGACCAAGGTGTCCAGCTCCCATGGCCCCAGCCATGATCACCCACCTGATCACATGATGACGGCATAAGGAGTCACTGGGGGAAAGTTGGGGGCTTCCCAGATGATGCCAGTGGTAAAGATCCTGCTTGCTATAGCAGGAGACTTAAAAGACGCGGGTTCGATCTTTGAGGCAGGAAGATCCCCTGGAGGAGGGCTTGGCAACCCACTCCAGTATTCTTGCGTGGAGAATCCCATGGACAGAGGAGCCTGGCGGGCTATGGTCCATGGGGTCTCAAAGAGTCAAACACGACTGAAGCGACTTAGCACGCACACACAGGGGAAAGTAGAGAGGGGAAAGGTTTCTAAGAAAAACATGAAAAGGGCTCAAATGAACTCACCCAAATACAAAGCATCACAAGACAACACCAGGGATTGGTGTGAAAACAGGACACCTGGACATCCATTCCAGGGAGGGTGCTGTGTGCGAACTGACCATCTGGCTACCCTGTCCCCAGCGGGCTGGTTAGGAACCACCCACCCAGGCAGGAGGAAACCAGAGAGGGAGGGGCCGTCCCTGCCAGCTCTATGCCCGCCTCTCAGCTTGGCCTGTGGGAAGCGCCACCATCACCCCATCGCTCTATTTTCTAACTTTCTGCACAAAGGAGGCTGGCCTTGAGACTGGGGTCAGGAGGGAAGGTAGATGCTGACCTGAGCTGCTGCATGCACTGCCTGGGAGATGGCAGGCCAACACATCGCTTAACTGCTGCAGGCTCCTCCTCTGTAAAATAGGGAGAAAACCTGCCTCCCAGAGGGAGTCGTGAAGAACAAATTAGATAATGCACACAAAATGCTCAGTCTGACGACTGGCACACAGCAGGACCCAATAAGTAAGGGTAGTAATGATGAAGGATGAGGAGGAGGAAGAAGAAATGCACGACGGATGACCACCAGAGCAGCACGCAAACCCCTTTAATTACCTAGACTTATATCACTGAAACATACACATTACCATACGTAAAAGAGATAGCCAGTGGGAGTTTGATGTATGAAGCAGGGCACCCAAAGCTCTGAGACAACCTGGAGGGATGGGGTGGGGAGGGAGGTGGGAAAGGGGGTTGAGGAGAAAGGGGACATATATATGCCTATGCATTCAGTGTATGGCAAAAACCATTATAATATTGTAAAGTAATTATCCTCCAATTAAAATTTTAAAAACAAAGTGAAAAGTGAGAGTGTTAGTCACTTAGTCATGTCTGATTCATTGCGACCCCATGGACTGTAGTCCACCAGGCTTCTCTGTCCATGGAGTTCTCCAGGTAAGGAAACTAGAGTGGGTTGCCATTCCCTTCTCCAGGGGATCTTCCCAACCCAGGGATCGAACCCAGGTCTCCTGTACTGCGGGTGGATTCTCTACTCTCTGAGCCACCAGAGGGGCCCATCGAGATTTTAGAAAGCTCCCAAAATGCAGGTGTTCCATAGTTAAGTCCACAGGCCTGAGTGACCAGTCTGTGCTTCTAGGGGGTTCATACCTAACAAACACAGACTAAGGCCTCATCGCCCTTCCCACCCATACTCCCCAAATTCCAGATCATTAGGCCAGGAGTCCCCAACCTCCAGGATCTAATGCCTGATGATCTGTGGTGGAGCTGAGGTAACAATAATAAAGTCCACAGTTTGAATCATCCCCAAACCATCCCCAAATCACCACCACGCGCCAATTCCCCATCCGTGGAAAAAGTGTCTTCCACAAAACTGGTCCTTGGTGTCAAGAAGATGGGAGACACTGCCTCAGAGACCAGGCTGAACTGTATACTTTCACTAAGAAGAAAAGATGGATCAAGCAAGTTAGCAGAGCAAATAACACATCGGTGGTACTATTTTGATGCAGAAGGCACTGTCTCAAGCACACAGCAGCCCTCATTTCTAATCAGAGGACGATATGGACACACGTCATTTCTGCCTGTTCACGCAGGCGCAGCCTGAGATGCCCCCAGAGAGCCACACTTCTTAGGCTGGTTTCTGTATGTTCAGAAATCAATGAAAATGTGTTTGTTTTTCAACAGGCTCCCATTCTAACTTCTAACTACTTCAGTCTTTCTCTCCCCAAATACTAGGTTTGGCAGCCAATGGTCTTTATGCCAGGTCCCTCCTGGCGTGGGAACCCGGCGTCGACTTACACTCATTCTATTCAATAAATCCACACAGAGCTTGGTTTCTTACACACGTCTCATAACAAATATGGCAGTGAGGGCCTCTGCCAGGAAATCAACACTAGTGCTTTTCCTAAAGTAGCATTCACAAAGACAAAATACATTGTTTATACACCCCATGTCCCAAGGGGCTTTGTTTGATACCGATTCACTCTGCTGGGAGTGTCACACCAAAAAGCAACTTTTCAGTATCCATAACAGAGCGTGTAGGCTCTACGAAGCTGGTCCCAAACACGCCCCCTCCCCACCTGCCTCCAACCTGCCTCAGCGTGAGTTAACGCAGGTCAACGTGGCTGCTCAGAATCTGTTTTACTGCCAGCTTCCCTAGGAAGTTCTAGAAACTGGGCTGTTTTTTCCCTTGACTTACCTATGCTAAAGAGGTAAGCTACTTCTCTAGGACTAGCTGCTGTGTTTTCAGCTGATGCTCTTTGAAACACAGAGCCTCACTATGTATAAATTAAGGTGTATGTTTGAGCCTAAGGTTCCCCTCCAGGATTTCTCAGAAAAGGTCCAGCGAACAGGCCCAGAGCCCTCAACCCAAAGCAAAATAACCAGCTCCTCACATACAAAAAAAAAGTACCACTGCACCCCATCATTGGGGATATATCCAAAACTCAAAGTGGAATCGCAAGAGTCATTTATTTGTACACCCATGTTTATCGCAGCCTCATTCACAACAGCCTGAGATGGAAGTAACACAGATGTCCTTCAACAGATGAATGAATTTAAGAAAATATGGCATATACATAAAATGCAATGCTGTGTGTGGCAGTCGCTCAGTCGTGTCCGACTCTTTGCGACCCCATGGACTGTAGCCTGCCAGGCTCCTGTCCATGGAACTAATTCTCCAGGAAAGAATACTGAAGTGGGTTGCCATGCCTTTCTCCAAGGGATCTTCCCGATGCAGGAATCGAACCTAGTTCTCCTGCACTACAGGCAGATTCTTTACCATTTGAGCCACCAGGGAAGGCAAAATGGAATGCAAAGCAGCCTTGAAAAAAAGGAAACCCTGTCCCATGCTACAATATGGACAAGCCTCCAGGCCATTCTAAGTGAAATACAGTATAATTCTACTCATATGAACTATTTAAAGGAGACAAAAATCACAGAAACAGAAAATAGGAAGGTGGTGACTGAGGGCTAGGAGGAGAGGAGAGGGGAAATTAGTGTTGAGTGGATATAGAGTTTCAGTGTTGCAAGACAGAAAAGTTCTAGAGATCAGTTGCACAACAATGGGAAGAGACTTAACATGACTGAACTGCACCCTCAACAATGGTTTAGAGGGTAAACTTAATGTTACATGCTTTTCACCACAATACAGAGAAAAGCTATTGTGGTAGATGGTGGTGCAAAGACAAGCCCATCAAGCCCTTCTTCCCTCATCCCCCACTCCTACTCCTTCCTCTTCTCACATCTAACAATATACCCTCTCGACCCAGGGCTCCCCCACACACCGTCTTACTTGGCACAGACCTCCATGCCCTCATACCAGCTGGCTTGTGATTAAAATGGACCAAGTTAGGAAGTGCCAGAGAGCACACAGCCTATTGTATCGAATTTCTTTGGCCTTTTATAGGGACGAACCCGTGAACCCAGCCAGTACGGGGCAGGGGCTTGAAAACCAAGAGGCCTGCATTGCTCTGCCTCGGACATGGATCAGCTGAAGCAAACCATTTAGCCGTGTGGGCCTCTTTGCTATAAAAGACGCTGGCCCAGGTGATCTTTATAGCCTCTCAGCTCCAAGTCTCTAATTAATTCAATTGCTAAAGAACCCAGAGAGAACTTTAGAAGTCTCCTCAGCTGGACCTTCTCCAGTGATTCCTCAAGCCCCTTTATCTTTTACTCAACTCCATGTTTTTGCTTATTTTAGACACAAAAGCAGTTTTTGAAAATGTTACCAAAATAAGAAAAATTATAAGGTCAAAATTCTACTGATAATAATTTTTGGACCAACACCCTAGGGAGTGCCCCAGGCCTCCCTGAGTCAGCAGAGTGACCCTACAACCACTTCACGCCAGCTTGTGGATGCAGCGTTAAGTCACTCCGGGCACACAGGATAGAGAGGAAGGGGCCCTGACCACCTTCCATGCCTCACTGCAAGTCAGCCAACGTGACTGACACATCCATCTAAGCCAGAAGCCAAGGTGGGCAGAAGACACAAAAAGATAGTCACCACTCAACCCAAGGAGCTCAGGGTCCAGAGGGGAGTCTCTTAGAGAGTAAGAAAATAGAGAATTCATTCCACTAAGAAAGCCAACCCATGCAGAGGGCAGAGAAAGCGAGAGGATCAGGGAAGTTATCCGACTGTCTTCTATCGTATTCTGGAAGCCCTCCCTGAAAGGGCTGGGTCTGCTGGGTCATAACTGCTTTCCACTACAACTTGGCTGAACTTAGAACTCAACAGGTGACTTGAAGGTGAAGGCTGATGATGGAAAAGACAGCCTCTTCCTTCCTCCCCTGCCTAGCAGTCAGCCACACGATCCCCTGATAAAAAAAAAAAGTCGACTTTTTATATAGTTAGTTCTTACATTTAAACAACCCCAGGGATTTCCCTGGATGTCCAGTGGTTATAAAGACTCCACACTCCCAATGCAGGGGGCACAGATTCCATCCTTGGTCGGGGAAATAAAATCCCTTATGCGACACAGAAAGACCAAAAAAAAAAAAAAAATGCCAAACAAACAAAAGCCCCCAAATGGTCGGGAATGGAAGCATTTAATCTCTTATGATGAGAGTGCCCAGTGCAGACACACAGAGAGGCACAGTCCTGATCTGGGTGACCTTGGGCTGGTCCACCTGTCTTCTGCTGTAAACATGTGTCTGATGACTTCCTAGGGTGCCGGGAAGATGCTTATAAAGTGCAAAGAAAACATGAGAGCCAATATCAGGCACTCATCAGCAACCACCACCACGCAAGCGATACATATAAAGGTGTCACTGACTGACTGATTCAGAAACTTTCACCCTGGAAATTCCACCGAAATCATACACTACTCTTTTTCTAGCAGAACTGACACTGCTCCGAAGTAAACAGAGTACTTCCCCTGTGGCTGCCTCTGGTCGGGCTCCTCTGTGCTCCATCACACCAGCTGCTGAGGAATTTACTTGCCTGCTGACCAGCTGCTCATAGAGGATACGAGCCAGGGAGAAAGATTTCAGGAGCAGACAGGAGAGGTGAGGGAAAACTCTCCACAGAGAGCTTTCCCTGCCACATGTCCTCAGGACATCAGAGCCATGAGCTCATCCTTTAAAGCTCCTGACACTCATTCTCTGCTTCACAGAAAACTTTATTGTTTACTGGACTCTAGAAAAAAAAAAAAATCGCTGTACTAGTGGGTTCCCGGCAAACATTTTTTATCATGCAGTCATTGTACCACATCCCAGGGACTCAGGGAAACACCGCATACAAGCACCAGGACATTTTCAGACGAGCTAGAATAATCCCAGTCCTTGATCTCCAGAGCTTCTTACTGGAACACTGCAAACTAAACAAACTCCATGAGAAAATGCACTTCCCTTGCGTGCGTTTAAACATATGCACGGTCCAAGCAAGCAGTCATAGATCGGTTCCATAAAGGGCAATCCAAATTAAAAGTGATACTTTCACTACTAGGGAAGACCATTGGATCTGTTCTAATTACGGAGAAATACAGAAGTCAAGAAAAGAGGCTTTCGAAAAGAATGGAGAAGGCAAATGATAAGATAGAAAATGATAACACAAACCGTGGCTGCAATTTTTAGGTCACAGTTAAGAGACTGCGCTGTCTGGGTTTGGGATTGGTTCCCTCCGTGTGTGTAAGGAAAGAGTTGCTGTAGTCTTCCACTGAGGTACCATGAGATGAGCTCCTCCTTGGTATTTCTGCCTGCAGCCCCGAGCCCCTCAGAACAGCGGGCTTATGCAGTCTCTTTAGAAGAGCTAGCAAGCCACAAAACGGCTCGCTTTTCGTTGTCTCCTCTCCAAAATCACTCTCCTATAGTTGTTCAAGTTCTCCTGAGGTCAGATTTATTGTCGTTGAGCTAAGTACAATTTACAGATTTAATATCCTACATACACCTCTGTGTTATGAAGTATCAGATAGATTAGGCATACCCAAGGATTTTCCTGAACTCATAGAATCAAATTTATTCAGCAAAAGAAATTAAAGTATCAACCTACCTAAGTTCTTTACTCTGACACCCTCTCCACCGCTGACATACTGCTATCCCCCGATATCTACACAGAAACCCGAAAGTTCCACTAGGAGTTTTTCATGCCAGGCAAAAACAAACCCAACCCACCTTTTCAGTTCACATTAACCCTAATTCAAACCCCCTGGGAAATCGCGCCAGATAAGAAATACTAACACCTGAGTATAATTATGAACCCCCCCCTAATGAGCAAATATGAGAAAATGCTGTTTTCCTCTAAACAGATCCTATGTAAAAGCCATGTTAAAACAGGAGAGATGTTTCTCAAAATGCCCCACGGATGAAGAAAACTGGTTATTTGTTCATTGTCTCTGCAGGGTCCCCTCAATGAACACATTAAATGGGCCAAGCCACAAACAAACTTCAGCAGTTTCAGCTTCTCACTGAAGAAGGATTTTCCATCTGAGCACTGATGGAACAGTGAAACGAAAGTGCACACCGAACGCAGGGAAGGGAAAATTAATTGGGGGGGATGGACAAATCAGTGTGCCTCCTCACGGTGGCAAACTTTACAACAACTTTTTAGAAGCAACAAACCGCAGCACCACTAGCCTTTACAGACATACAGACACGTACAAAAATGCTCACACACACCACTACTTGGAAGATAAGTACTGTGTTTGCAAACATCCTCCACCATCCTGCCTTTACCAGACTGCAAACCTTGGCCAGAGACGGAGATTTCTACTCTTAGCTACCCTCTCTGCACTGTCAAAGTGGGAAGGTCATTCTGCCTGGTCACTTCAATCATTCTCCCTGCATCACAGTTTTCTACTTTGGGGTTGGTCAACGTTCAGATGCCTACGAGAGTAAAATAACCATTCGGCAACTTTATTCACCTTGGTTTTAAAAGAAAAAAAAGAAGAAGAAAGAAAGAAAAGAAAGAAATTCATTGTGCAATGCCCAGGAAAAGCTGACAGCATTACTGTCTCTCCGACAAGCGCTTGCAATTACAATGGGGGGAGGGGGGGGCGGGGGGGAGAGAGACTGACCAGACTCGCGGAACCCTTAAAAAAAAAAAAGATTCCAACCCCAATGGAGCCGGAGAACTTTTTTTTCCTAAGGAGACCACCCCTCGGTAACAAAAGTTACATTTCGATCACATGTTGGGAGTAGGGAGCAGGTTTTTTTTTTTTTTTTTTTTTTAAGCGCACTAATTACCGGGGTGTTTTACAGACCTGAGGACCACTCGGGTTCCTCCAGACCGACTGTGACCGGCATTTCATTGTCAAAAAGCAAAGGAGGTGGGGTGGGGGCGCAGGAGCCAACAGGGGGCTCGGCGGGAGCGGGGGAGCAGCAAGGTTACACTAGAGGGTACGCAGCCGCCGAGAGCTGCATCTCCTTCCCTGGCGCCCCAAATAATTTCCTGCGAACAGAGCGACTGCAACAGCCCCCTCGGATCGGAGGAGCCCGGCACGATCAGCCGGGCCGGTGCAGCTCAAGGCTTTCCACCCCGGAGAGGGAGGGGGAGAAGATCTTTACCTTAATGCTACACTGAGCAGGAGTCTCAGACATGTCTCACAGCGAGAGAGATCAGGAAGTTCTCAGTTTTTTTTCCACTTTCCTTTCCTCTCCCCAACCCAGAAACGCTCCACGGCCAGCCGGACGCGGTCATTTAAGAAGTTTCTTGCAGCATCTCTCCCGGCGGCCGCCCCGGGGGGCCGCGAGCGCGCGGGGCGGGGCGGGGCGGGCCGGGCGCCGGCCGAGTCGCCGCGCGCGGGGCGGCGGGGGCGTGGGAGCGGGCGGCGCGGCGGCGGGGTCTGCAGGTCGCGGCGCGGCGACCCGGGGCGCTAGCCCGGCCGGCCTGCCCCGCTCTCTCCTCCCACCCGGGCCGGCGCCCCCGCCCCCCGCCCTCCCGCCGCTCTCCCTCGCCCTCCCTCTCTCTCTCTCTCTCTCGAATGTTTTCCTTCCTGGAAGAGAGAAACTGAAAGGCAGAACTGAGAAAGCTCTTTGCTCATTGATCTTGAGAGTTTCAGTGCAGAAACTGACGTGAATTCCCAGCACTGAGCTCTGCCTCTTAAAGGAGCCACCAGGAAATAAAAGCTCGGGTTACAGCCCGGCATCGGGAAATAAAAGCCGCGCGGGGGAGGGGGGAAGAGGCTGGCGCGGCGGTCGGGGGGCGGGGGGCGGTGCGCGAGGCCCCCGGGGCCCGGGCGCGGGGCTGCTAAGCTCCGCTGGGCCGCCGCCGGGCTCGCGCCTCGGGGCCCCAGAACCCTCCGGACAGGATCAACGCCTCCCCCTCCCCTAGTTCCGTCTCTTGGATACATTGAAAGGCACAGGGCTTTTTTTTTCTTTTTTAAATTTTTCCTCCGCCCCCCGCCCCGAGCCGAGCGCAGACGCAATGAAAATAATTATATAGGAAGGGACATTCCGGTAAGGACGCGGAACCCGAAGGAGGAAATAAAACAATAGCCTTTGTTCTGCTTCTCGGCCGCGGCCTCTTTAAGAGAATCCACCAGGAAATGGGAGATCGGGTTACAGCCCGCACCGGGGAAAAGGGGCGAGCGGGCGAGCGGCGGAGCGCGACGCCGCCGGAGACAAAGCGGGGCTGCTTCCCGCAGACGCCCGCCCGGCCGCGGGGGGGAATTCCCCGCCAAGGTGGGCGCCCCGAAAACGCTAGGCGCGCAGGCGCGCGCCCGCCCGGCCGGGAATGCGGGCGCTGCCCGGCCGAGCACGCGTCCTGGAGAAGGGAAGGCTGCTGGGCAGTTATCAAAGGCGATTGAGTTCCTTTTCCTGACCACCACCACCCCCAGCCACCCTTCCTCCCTCTTTCGAAATCCGCTGTCCTTTTAAAGCAATAGCGGCCGCTACCAACCGACGTAGGTGACTCGACTACAAAGTTGACAGGACGGGTTCCTGGAGATAATACCCTTCCCGGGACCGCTTCTCCGAAGCAGTCACTGGCGGATGGGACGACCCCAGGGATCCTGCCGGGAGGGTGGGAGGAATATTTGGCTGGGAAAACAATTGAGAGGAGGTTAAAGCCGGTCGGGCAGAAGGTTCTATCCTTGAGTACGTGTTGTCTGATCACTGTTATTTTTATTGTTGTTTATAGTCTCTGAAAATGCTCCGACGCGTCCGCCGCAGAAGTGGACACATTATTAATTATATGTAAATTCTAAACCCTGCTAATACTTTAGGCATTAACGTATCGATGTGTATTAAATTATGAATATGTAGACCACGACTCATTTCCCAGATCCTCCCCATTTTCCTACCCACTTCCCTTCATCTCACCACGTGATAAATCGTGTGCAGACTTTTTTACACGCTCGTTCGAAGAACACTCTGAACCAGGATTTATTTAAGGGGTTGGAATGGGAAAGCCCTGTTTCTGGGAAGGTGGCAATAATGGGATAGTGTGAGTCTCCGAGGACCTCAGCAGTCCTTGTCACCTGCTAGTCCTATTCTCCCCGGGAGGGCTCACATCCACACCAACTCCTCTGTCTTGAACCACCTGCTGCCCCCTATCCCAATCCACACACACGTATCTGCCTTAGATCCCATGGCTGGTGTTGCTGGCATTGGTTTTGATGTCTCATTGCTGGGTTAAATCCTATGAACCTCTACATCCCTTACTTACCAGTATGATATTTGGCAGCTCACGTTCTCAGCTTGGGTAAAATGGGCTGGTTGGGGGGGAAATAGTACCTATCTCTTAAGATTCCTGTGAATGTTAAATGAGCAGATATATACGAAGTGATTGTCTGAGTGCTTGCTACATATTTTACCTGCTTAATGTTAGCTACAATTATTTAACCTCAGGACCGAATTAACTCAACTTTATTCTCTCTCCTAACCTTCTCCAGGTGACTCACAAAAGTGGTCGTTTAAATGAGTGTGTGTGGTCCAAAGCAAAATATAGCAGTAGCTGCTGTGGCAAATGTCCCATTTATCCAGGGGCTGGTGATCTCTTTCTAGAAAGCTCCTGATAGTAAATATTTTAGGCTTTGTGCCCCAAGAGACAAAATTTAGATTTTGTAGATACTTATATAACAATAGAGGAAACAAATATCCAATTTTTTTATTGACAAAATATAAGGTGTAATAATAAGAGTTGTAATACAAGTCTAACAGGAATGGAACTCTTTTTCAGAGGGATAACATTTCACTAAGTTAAACATCAGTTTGAAGTAAATGTTCTCTATCATCACAATTGATTGCAAAGGTTTATCTGTTAATGCGGATCTCCCATGAGATTTTACTTATTTCATTTGGAAATATCTTTTCACCCAGATAGGATACTGCCAAATACATCAATCCATGAGCATATGGTTTTACTTGAGCATATTTATTGCTTATAAGGCAGTTATACAATTTTATTGGAATCCTATAAATTCTCTTGATATTTCCCCTTTAGTATGCCATTACATTGCAGGTTAATCATTTCCAATTGAAAATTAGGTGGAAATGCCTCAATTGCACAGTGAAGTGGATTTTAAATATGAAAATGTCCTTTTCACTTGTGTCAAAATCCAAAACCACTGTTGGAACTGTAGTTTGAGCTCAGAAAAATAGAACTGCTGCAAATTTGTGTTAAAATGGAGGTCTTGCTTCATGTTTTAACTTTTTAAAAATTTGTTTTAACTGAAGTGTATAAAGCAGCTTGATATTATTTGTGATTCAAACAATGTTAATTGTGTCAAAATAATTTAACTGCAGTATAAGCTTCACATATAGCTGTATTTTGCTTTGCAGTTTTAGGTTGAATTCATGAAAAACATTATCAAGTCTATAACAAACTAATTGCCAAACCACTCAGTAATTATGGTTGAAGGAAGTTCTTTTCATTCAAATTCGTTCCCATTCATCAGGTGTTTCTCTGTTCCTTGTTTCCTGATTTCTTTGGGGTAATAAGGTATTTTTTTCATGTTCTATTTAAATTCCTAGATGGTCTTTCTAGTGTTTCTGTTTCTATGCTGAATATAGTGGTTGCTCTAGAAATTACAATTTGTGTCTTTAATTACCACACTCTATCTTCAAATAATATTCTAACTTATGGATAGATAAGAAAACTTACAACAGTATAATTTCATTATTACTCTCCCATCCTTTATGATATTGTCCTATATTTTATTTCTACCTATTATGAAACCCACCATACATTGTGGAGTGGTTGATACTTTTTTCTTAATATTGTAAATATATGTGTGTAATGAAGGTACTAAAATATGTGTCTCTTTTTCATCTGCCTAACTATTTATCCTTTTCAGTACTTTCTTATTCCTTCTTGCAGATCTAGTATTATTTCTTTTTGTCCTCAAGAATCTCTTTGGCATTTCTTAGTGGAGACAGAGTCTTCTCAGTTTTGTCTGTCAGAATGTCTTTAGTTCACATTCAGTTTTGAAGGATAATTTTCAACTGTATATAAAATTTTAGGTTGACAGATTTTTTTTTTTTTCCTTTTGGCACTTTAAACATGTCATTCCATCTCTGTCTCCATTACTTTTGATTAAGATTCATTTGTAGTTCATATTTTAGCTCCCGGTTTGTAATGTCTTTTTTCTCTGGCTGTCTTTAAGATGTGCTCTATAAATTTGGTTTTCAAAATTGTAACTAGGATGTGTCTACATATAGGGGGTTGGTGGTTTTTGTGGGGGTTTTTTGTATTTATTCTTCTTGATGTTGGCAACTATTCTTGGACCTATAAGTTGTTATCTTTCATCAGTTTTGGAAAACTCTCATCTATTAGCTCTTTGAATATTCTTTCTGTCCATTCTTTGTCCTATTCTTTTTTTACTCCAGCTGATGCAAGTGTTAGACCGATTGACATTGTTCCATAGACCCAAATATTCTTTTTTTCTTTTAACTTTCTATTTGGATGCTTTCTATTACTATTTATCTCTTTTCTAAGTTTTATCCTCTGTATCATCCAACTTACTGTTAAGCCTATCTGGTTCTTTACTTCTGACACTGTTTTTTTATTTTTAGCATTTCCATTTTTAATATTCTTCATCATTTCTCTGAAGTTGCCCATATCATTATACATGAGTTCTACTTTTAAGTCCTTTAGCATTTTTGTTATACTGTTACAGTTCTCAAATATAATGTTTTCTTGGTTAACTTCTTTTGGTTTCCTTTCTTGACCATGAGTTACATTTTCTTACTTTTGTGTGTATATTTTTTACTGGACATTTTATATAAAAATACATACATTATATAAAAATACACAGTAGAGAATGAATTAAATAATATTTTCCTCCCAAAAGGGGCATACACATTCTTCTATAAGGCTATCAGAATTGGAGCTGAGTTGATACAATTTATAGTCGAGCCAGATGTGGGCTTTGTTGTAATTTTGCAGTTTGATTCAGGCAGGATCAGAACTTTTCTTAGAAACAAATACTGTCTGAGTACTGTTATCTCAGCTGTTCTGCCTTGCTTGGTGTCTTCATTATCTTTCAAGCTTTGAGTAAGTGCTCCCTTCTCTCTGCCCTGACCTTCAATTGTGTCAGCTGAAGGCCTGGAGTGCCGTGGGTTTTCTCTCAGTTCTCCCACCCTCTACAAGTCTTTCTTAACTGAAAGTCCAAAGTGTCTCTGAAAGTGTCTCTCAGCTCTTTTCACTGCCCTTCTGTTTGTGGTCCCACCCCAGTAGTTAATGAAAATCAGTGGGAAAGAATTGTGAAATAGTATAATTTCGCTCTGGGCCTGTGATTCCTCTGGATTCTACTCTGATACATCAGCCTACACACTGCCATTAAAATTTGTTAAAAGTTAGGCTGATTTCTCCTTGCCATCATCTGTGGTGGGGTCCTCTTGTCTATAATTCAATCAACGGTGAGAACCAATGCGGATCTTTTCTTTCATTTGAAGAACTGTTGTTTTCTGAAATTTAATTCACTGAGGTTTCTTTGTGCTCTCATCTTTCTGATTTTTTTTTTCTTTTTTGGTAATTATGTAGACTATGTAATTTGTTTGGGGTGTTAGGGAATGAATTACGGTCTCTTGTGACTTTCTACATACAAACTGGAAGAGGGACCTGAATCTTTATCCTACAAAAGAGTGATGAGGAGGGGGGAGAAGTGGGGGAAGAATGAATAGTTAAGAACATGTGGAAGTAGATGTGCTTAATTTAAAAACATTATTATAATATAGTTATATTTTTACAATGAAAAATAATAACATTTTTAAAACATAGACTACAAAAAGAAACACCGTTCACGTATCTCTGCCACACCAGCATTCCTTAACCCATGGACATGCTTCTTTAAAAGGGTTCTGTCATAACTAGTGGGGTGGGAAAGAAGAGGAGAAATGTTTATGCTTATCCAAATAAGACAATGTTTTTTAAACCTTAAGAGTCCCTGCCAGGGATTTCCCTGGTGGTCCAGTGGCCAAGACTCCCTGCTCCCAATGCAGGAAGGCCAGGGAACTAAGATCCCACATGCCATGCAGTCTGGCCAAAAAATAATAATAAATTTTTTTTCAGTTGTTTAAAACAAAGTCACTGTGCAAAATGATCAGCTTCCCATAGACCCATCCAGCCATTTATATTTTTAGCATTTTTCAGTCCTCTGTCACGTCTTTCCCCATCTAACCTTCAAACTATTGTATTCCATATGCCTTCTCCCCATGGCGTCCTCATCTCTCTTACTAATGCCACCATATTATCAAGCTCCAAGTTAATGAACCTCAAAATAATTTTTGACATGCTGCTCTCTTTTATGCCATAAATATTGCCTCTTCCCAAATCTGTTTCATTTTACAGATTCTTAATCTTTCCAGAAGTAGCAACTCTTCAGGTTGGATTATCACCACTCCCCTTTTTTCAACACCTAACTTCTACAGTTCATCTGTAATCACTAGTGAATCTTCTGTCTCTGCTCAGATCTCTTAGTTCATTACCCATTTCTATCCTCAGGCCTTGTCCCATATTACTCAAAACTCCACCCACACACACAAGCTATGAAACTATTTGTTTTCCATCAAGTAGTACTTGAAGATCACCTCTTTCATAAATCCATCTCACACTGCATAGATGGGAGGTATCCAAAAGATAAGGAGTCAGAATGCTGGAGTGGATTTGTTTTGTTTTGTGAGAACTGTGCAGCTGTCCCCTAAATGACTTGGGAGGGTTCAGAAGACACTCCCTTCCATGAGGCTTTAAGTATTGCATTGTTGAAGCAAACACCAGCATCCCTGTGGAGTTCTGTAGTAGTCTTTCTCTGTGAGCCACAGAATTCACTAACAATGGTGAGATACTGGAGTGACAGGTGATAAGTCACATGGCTTAACTATCTTTGTTGTTGTTGTTCAGTCACTTAGTCCTATCTGACTCTTTATGACCACATGGACTGCAGCACACGAGGCTTCCTTGTCCTTCACTGTCTCCCAGAGTTTGCTCAAACTCCTGTCCATTGAATTGGTGATGCCATCCAACCATCTCATCCTCTGTCATCCCCTTCTCCTGCCTTCAGTCTTTCCTAGCATCAGGGTCTTTTCCAGTGAGTTGGCTCCTCACATCAGGTGGCCAAAGTATTGGAGTTTCAGCTCCAGCATCCTTCCAATGAATATTCAGGGTTGATTTCCTTTAGGACGGACTGGTTTGATGTCCTTGCTGTCCAAGAATCTTCTCTAGCACCACAGTTTGAAAGCATCAATTCTTGGGCACTTGGCCTTCTTTATGGTTCAACTCTTCCATCCATACATGACTACTGGAAAACCCATAGCTTTGACTAGATGGACCTATGTCAGCAAAGTGATGTCTATGCTTTTTAATACACTATCTAGGTTTGTCATAGCTTTTCTTCCAAGGAGCAAGCATCTTTTAATTTCATGGCTATAGTCACCATTTGTAGTGATTTTGGAGCCCAAGAAAATGAAATCTGTCATTATATCCATTTTCCCCCCATGTATTTGCCATGAAGTGATGAAACTAGATGCCATGATCTTCATTTTTTGATTGTTGAGTTTTAAACCAGCTTTTTCACTCTTCTCTTTCAACTTCATCAGGAGGCTCTTTAGTTCCTCTTCACTTTCTGCCATGAGGGTGGTGTCACCTACCAGAAAAAAAGAGAACATGGTTGTCATAATGGACAGCAGAACTAAGCAGGTCATCAGAATGGTTTGATCTTTGGTACTGGCTAATTTATTGTGATCTCCCTTGTACTAAAATAAATAGACATCCTAATAAAATCTTACTTGGTTTGTATACAGAAAAAAGCTCTAGGTCTAGAGTCAAAAATTGTGATTTGTGTCCCAGTAACAGACAGTGCTGGGTCCCTGACTTATTCCCAGACTTGATTCGGTCCACACTGAGTAGATACAGAGCCCCTTAAATTAAGGCGAAGCAGCTCTCCTTAAGAAAGAAACCTACTACACTGCCCAAAAATATGTACTATAAGCCTCTACGAAGCACTTGTGGCCACTTACCAGTATGGTTGAGCATTAGGGAAGGAGAAACAACCAGAATTGGGGGCAGTTACTGCACACTGGCTCTGAGTTAACACTGAGTCCTATAAACTCAATAAGTGGAGTTTTGGCTTGAGCTCAATTCATAGTGGGCTTGGTAGATACCCAAACCCGCTCCATGATTATTTTCCCAGTTCTGAAATGCATAGTTGGAATTTATATATTCACCAAATGGCAGACTCCCCATGTTGTTCCCCAAATTATGAAGTGAGGGATTTATGATAAAAAAGACCAGAATGTGTATACAGACACCAACACAGCATTATAAAGAAATTATCCTCCAATTAAAAACAAAAGGCCAGAAAAAAAAATGTTCCTAGAATGACTTTTTCTTGCCAAAATAACAAACTAAAGGTAATAGCAATCTTGGAGGAATTACAGAGATTGGGGCCACAATAAAAGTCTTAGAGAATGGAGAAGTGATTTCTACTACGTTCCCCTTCATTTCACCTATTGGCCTGTGAATGAGAGACAGGTCTTTGTGAATGCTGGTGGGTTATGGTGAACTTAATCAGGTCATGATTCCAAATGCATCTGCTTTTGCAAATGTAGTTTCTTTTTTGGAGCACATCAGTACCATCCTTGGTACCCATTATGCAGCACTTGACCTGGTGAATACTTTTTCTCTTACCTCTCATAGTAAAGACGACAAAGCGTAGTTAGCTTTCACCTGGTAGGGGTGACAATACACTTCACTGTCCTGTCTCAAGCCTTTATCAACACTACAGCCCTGTATCATCATTTGGTCTGAAAAGACATGAATTGCCTCTTCATTCCACAAAATATCACTTTGGTTTATTATGGTAGTGACAGCATATGAACTGGACATGATTAGCAGGAAGTAGCAACTATTCAGAGGGTGAAAATAAATTTCACAAAAGCTTAGGGGCTTTCTGCCCTGTTGACTACCCTCTCTGATCTGGGGCATGGTCATGATATCTCTATTAGGGGAAAGAATAAGCTGCTGGATCTAACCCTTCCCACTCCAGAGAAAAGCACTACTTTTACTGGCTTCCAGTTTTCAGTGGGACCCAGTGTAAAAGAAGACTCTGCAACAGACCCATGCTGTGTGGCTGCTCCTCTGCCCCTTGTGCCCTTTGATCCAGAAGACCCACTGAAATTTGAAAGACTCATGACCAAACCCAGGAAACCATTGGGCTGGGCACACACAGCAGGGCTCCAATGTGAGTGGAAGTATATACAGGTTTGGGCACAAATAGGTCCTAAAGGCACAAGGAAGTTGCCTGAGCTACTGGCTCAGATTCCTATTGTTCTTACTCCTGTTAAACTGCCTCCTGTTTCTCAACCCACACCTACAGCCTCACTGGAAGTTCTCTGTGTCCACTATGCTAAGGAAGACAAAGTTCAGGCCTGTTGGCGGGTGGTTTTCAGCCAACATGCTGGCATCAGCTGAGAGTGGACAACTGTGGCCATGCTGCCCCACTCTGGAGTGGCTCTAAAGGATAGTGGTCACAAAAAACCTCTCCAGTGGTCAGAACTGGAAATGGACTTAACGTTTTTTGTCTGCCAAGCTTCGGGAAAAATCATGGATTGTGGACTTACAAATGCCCTCTTCATCCTCAGAGTATTCCCTGTAGCATTACTTCTGGACAGGAAGTTGACTCTGTATCAAGTAAATGGCACCAACCTAATAGCTCAGCAGTAAAGAATCCACCTACAACTCAGGAGACCCAGGAGACACGAGTTTGATCCCTGAGTCAGGAAGATCCCCCTGGAGGAGGAAATGGCAACCTATTCCAGTATTCTTGCCTGGAGAATCCCCTGGACAGAGGAGCCTGACGGGCTACAGTCCATGAGGTTGCAGAGTCAGACAAGACTGACTGACTGAGCATGCACGCACATGACAGCAATGGGCTTGAGCTTACGGAATTCACTGAGCAATGATGTTCCCCATCACTTTGAAGCAATTAGCTTGCTAGGATAATGAGATGGCCCTTTGAAGACTCAGTTGTGGTTCAGCTGGGTGGCACCACTGTGCAAGGGTGGAGTAGATTCTTCCAGTATACATGCACTGAGCAAGCAGCCACCATCTGGTGCTTCTTCTCTCCATTCCAAGAATCAAGCAGTAGAAATGGAACTGACTGCTTTCATTCTGAACTCCAGAGGTCCACTAGTAAAAATGATGCTTCCTATCCTCTGAATGGTGTGCTCTGTTGGTTTAGAGGTCTTGGTTCACAAGGAAGTGTGTTTTTACCATAGACATACCAGTGCTTCTACCAAAGTGGAAGCTGAGACTGTAACCTGGACAGTTGGAGTTTCTCATGCCACTGAACCAACCAGCAGGAGAAAAATAAATGGGCTTAATATATTAGCTAGTGTGACTGATCCTCATCCTCAAGGGGAAACTGGGTTGCTGCCACACAAAAATGGGAGCAGGGTGGAGTAACAACGGATCCTCTGGGAATACCTCTTCATATTCACATGCACCGTGGAAAAAGTTGACAGAAAACTGTGTGTTCTCGGTCTTGTCTGACTCTTTGCAACCTCATGGACTGTAGCCTGCCAGGGTCCTCTGTCCATGGGATTCTCCAGACAAGAATACTGGAGTGGGTTGCCATTTCTTCCTCCAGAGGATCTTCTCAATACAGGGATCGAACCCGTGTGTCTTGTGTCTCCTCATTGGCAGGCAGATTCTTTATCACTGAGCACCTGGGAAGCCTGATAGAAAACAACAACCCAATACAGCAGGACTGCAAATGCTACAGATCCCTTGGGAATTAAAATTTGGGTGATGCCCCCAGGAAAGCTGAGGTGCTTCCTGAGTGTAGAGAATACTAACTGGATAGTGGGGAAAGGAGATTTACAAATATTAATGATCAGGTGACCAATTGCAGAAATGAGCATGGTAGTATTGAGTGTATTTTCTCTTTGATAGGAATGTGTGGAGGTGAGGGGAGCTGTTGCCTGTATCTGCAAGACACACACACATGGCTTATTTGTTTCTTTTTTCCTCTCCCATTCCTCTACCATCTACCATCTAACCATCTAACAATATTAACTTAACACCTTAGTATTTAAATTACAGGATACTAAAGGACGAGTGAAATCCTGCTGTAGGACTGAGTATCACTGAAAAGCGGATCTCGTGTATGGATCATCTGGGGGAGATGACAAGTGTCTTTGCAGTTGTGTGAGGGTAGTTACATCTTAAGTGGGAACATGATTTTGCTATTATCCATATTTAGAAGTGGTTAAAAGAAGATGCACAGCTGCCAGATTAAGAAACAGTGGACTACTCTAAAGGGTGCTATTTTCCAGAATCCCCTTTCCCTCTGGTTCTGAATTAGTGTTGGCTGTAACAACGCCTGCAGGAAACTGGAAGGCAGGGTGGAAGTCATGGTCACAGTTTTCAGAGGTTTGTTGCAGTCAGATGTGGTGATGGTTAGGTTCAGAGGTCACCACAGGACTGCAGTGAGTCCGTGCTCTTGAATTCCATGACCAGCCTACAGATTGCTCCACAAGCACACTTTCAGAGGCTAACTTGGGCATCTGAATATGATTGATCTCTTGGATTTCTCTGCAAACCTCAACTTGTCCGCCTGCACCAGTGTTTCCAGCTGATTGATCATTGACTGCTTACCGGTATAATCACGTAGGAAAAGATTGATAAATGCTTGATTTTTTTTCCCCCTTTACTTACCTGTTCTCAACATAATGAATGGTTCTCTATCGTCTTCCCAAGGTGACCTACTAGCCTCTCTCTGCCCACGTATCTAAACTCTCGGATTTAAACACATCTGGCCTGTTTAAATGCACTGCAATTAGGTCCTAATTGTTTATCCTTGGCCATCTATCAAATTCTAATATATAACAGTTTCATTATCATTTACTGCAGAGTATTCTAAAATTCCATTATCATTTCTCCTTTCACATGTGCATTATTTTCAACTGTAGTTTCTTTTTCATTTTTCAAAAGCATGGAATTTTTATACTTAATTTATTTTTTATTGATATCTTAATTGCATTCCAGTTAAAAGATGGTCATTGCTTGATGCTGATATTTGGAATTTGTTGAGATGATTTATGTCCAGGTACAGTGGACTACAAATTTTTTCTATAAAAAGTCATAGAGGAACTACTTTAAGCTTTGTGAGGCATAGTCTGTCTTCACCTTATCAAGTTTTACTTTTATAATCTGATACTGTTGTAGCAGGTGCACATAAGTTTAGAATTTTTATATCTTCCTGGTGAATTGGGCTTTTAAAAAACTATTATGTGTCCCCCTTTATATTAATACTTAATAATTCTTTGCCACTGATCATAGCAAACACCCTCTTCCAACAACACAAGAGAAAACTCTAAACATGGACATCACCAGATGGTTAATACCGAAATCAAACTGATTATATTCTTTGCAGCCAAAGATGGAGAAGCTCTATACAGTCAGCAAAAACAAGACTGGGAACTGACTGTGGCTCAGATCATAAACTCCTTATTGCCAAATTCAAACTTCAATTGAAGAAAGTAGGGAAAACCACTAGACCATTCACGTATGACCTAAATCATATTCCTTACGATTATACAGTGGAAGTGAGAAATAGATTTAAGGAATTAGATCTGAGAGTGCCTGGAGAGCTATGGACAGAGGATCATGACATTGTACAGGAGGCAGCAATCAAGACCATCCCCAAGAAAAAGAAATGCAAAAAAGCAAAATGATTGTCTGAGGAGGGAGGCCTTACAAACAGCTCAGAAAAGAAAAGAAGCTAAAGTCAAAGAAGAAAAGGAAAGATATACCCATTTGAAAGCAGAGTCTCAAAGAATAGCAAGGAGAGATAAGAAAGCTTTCCTCAGTGATCAGTGCAAAGAAATAGAGGAAAACAATAGATTGGGAAAGACTAGAGAGCTCTTCAAGAAAATTAGAGATACCAATGGAACATTTAATGCAAAGATGGGCACAATAAAGGACCTAACAGAAGCAGAAGATATTAAGAAAAGGTGGCAAGAATACACAGAACTATACAAAAAAAGATCTTCATGACCCAGAAAAGCATGATGGTGTGATCACTCACTTAGAGCCATACATCCTGGAACTTGAAGTCAAGTGGGCCTTAGGAAGCATCACTGCAAACAAAGCTGGTGGAGGCGATGGATTCCAGTTGAGCTATTTCAAATCCTGAAAGATGATGCTGTGAAAGTGCTGCACTCATTATGCCAACAAATTGGGAAAATTCAGCAGTGGCCACAGGACTGGTAAAGGTCAATTTTCATTCCAATCCCAAAGAAAGGCAATGCCAAAGAATGCTCAAACTACTGCACAATTGCATTCATCTCACACGCTAGCAAAATAATGCTCAAAATTCTCCAAGTTAGGCTTCAACAGTATGTGAACCGTGAACTTTTGGATGTTCAAGCTGGACTTAGAAAAGGCAGAGGAACCAGAGATCAAATTGCCAACATCTGCTGGATCATCAAAAAAGCAAGAGAGTTCCAGAAAACCATCTATTTCTGCTTTATGGACTATGCCAAAGCCTTTGACTGTGTGGATCACCATAAACTGGAAAATTCTTCAAGTGATGGGAATACCAGACCACCTTACCTGCCTCCTGAGAAATCTGTATGCAGGTCAGGAAGCAACAGTTAGAACTGGACATGGAACAACAGACTGGTTCCAAATCAGGAAGGGAGTATGTCAAGGCTGTATATTGTCACCCTGCTTATTTAACTTATATGCAGAGTACCTTGTGGGAAATGCCGGGCTGGACGAAGCACAAGCTGGAATCAAGATTGCCGGGAGAAATATCAATAACCTCAGATATGCAGATGACCCCACTCTTATGGCAGAAAGCAAAGAAGAACAAAACAGCCTCTTGATGAAAGTGAAAGAGGAGAGTGAAAAAGTTGGCTTTAAGCTCAACAGTCAGAAAACTAAGATCATGGCATCTGGTCTCATCACTTTGTGGCAAACAGATGGGGAAACGATGGAAACAGTGAGAGACTTTTTTGGGCTCCAAAATCACTGCAGATGGTTACTGCAGCCGTGAAATTAAAAGATGCTTGCTCCTTAGAAGAAAAGCTATTATGACCAACCTAGACAGCATATTAAAAAGCAGAGACTTTACTTTGTCCACAAAGGTCCGTCTAGTCAAGGCTATGGTTTTTCCAGTGGTCATGTATGGATGTGAGAGTTGGACTATAAAGAAAGCTGAATGCTGAAGAACTGACGCTCTTGAACTGTGGTTGTGAAGAAGACTCTTGAGAGTCCCTTGGACTGCAAGGAGATCCAACCAGTCCATCCTAAAGGAGATCAGTCCTGGGTGTTCATTGGAGGGACTGATGCTGAAGCTGAAACTCCAATACCTTGGCCACCTGATGTGAAGAACTGACTCATTGGAAAAGACCCTGATGCTGGGAAAGATTGAAAGCAGGAGGAGAAGGGGACGATAGAGGATGAGATGTTTGCATGGCATCACCAACTGGATGGACATGAGTTTGAGCAAGCTCTGGGAGTTGGTGATCGACAGGGGACACCTGCAGTGCTGCAGTCCATGGGGTTGCAAAGACTTGGACATGACGGAGCGACTAAACTGAACTGAATATTTTTTAATCTTAACATCTATTTTTTCTAATAAAAACATAGCCATATCTGTTAAATATTTTCCTGTTTTATCCTTTTTTGCCTTTTTATTTCTAGGCTTTATTCTAACATTTTTGATGGATCTCTTCTAAACATCATATAAGCAGATTTTTAAACCAATCCCTTCTGACATTACCTGTTTTTTTGGTTATGTAGGCATACTCAGTCATGTCTGACCCTTTGCGACCCCATGGACTGTAGCCCACTAGGCTCCTCTGTCCATGAAATTTCCCAGGCAGAATACTGGAGTAGGTTGCCATTTCCTCTTCCACGGGCTTCCTTCTTGAGCCAGGGACCGAACCTGAGTCTCTTATGTCTCCTCTTGGCAGGTGAATTCTTTGCCACTGTGCCACCTGGGAAGCCCTGTTTTTTTACTTATGAATATACTTCATTTGTGTATTGTAATTATAGATTTCTCTGAACTTGTTTATACCATGTTTTAAATTCCTATTTGTCCCACTTTTTCTGTTTCTTTTTTTCCTTTTATGGGAAAGATGGTCATGATTGGCAAACATTTCTTCAGTTCAGTTCAGTCGCTCAGTCATGTCCGACTCTGTGACCCCATGAACCGTAGCACGCCAGGCCTCCCTGTCCATCACCAACTCCCAGAGTCCACCCAAACCCCATCCAACCATCTCATTCTCTGTCATCCCCTTCTCCTCCTGCCCTCAATCTTTCCCAGCATCAGGGTCTTTTCCAATGAGTCAGCTCTTCGCATCAGGTGGCCAAAGGATTGGAGCTTCAGCTTCAACATTTCTTATGCTTACCCATATGAGCACTTAAGTTTGGGGAGGCAAAGTGAGTAATCCTGAACAACAGGAGTGCAAGTGACATATCACCTTCCACCCAAAGCTGGAAGGGTCAGAGTTTTCCACGTGTTCTTTTATCCTGTTGCAACAACTTACCACATGCAGTATGACAAAGCCTTTATCCATCAAGCCCTTCGGTAACTATAGAGCGGGGTCTCCTTCCCATCTGCATTCCTGTGCAGTAAGAGAGAGAAAATCAATCTCATTTGTGTTATGTCAGTGAGATAGTCAAGCTGATTTATCATCATAGCATAAGGTAGCCTACTGTGATTAATATGTCATTTAAAAATTTTGCAATGATTGTATTTTTTTTTTCCATTTTCCCCCTTGATTTGGAATGTGTTTGGTCTCTATCTAGTTATTTCGTATTTGTGTGTGTATGCAGGGGTAGGGGAGTGGGTGTTGGAGATTTCCATTACTGTTTGATAGCCCAGCATGACATGGTTTACTCAGGATATAATTGCTTTTATTTGTATTGCTGGATCCTTCAGAATGTGTGGAGTACCACACTCCGGCAAGTGGAATCACATCCTTTTTCTTTTTAATATACAGATGGTGGTGGCAGTGATTTAGTTGCTAAGTTGTGTCCAACTCTTGTGACCCCAAATACACAGATGCTCATCACCAATCCTCTGTCACACATGACAGGCTCATAGCCCCCAAGTCAAAATTCTTTGGCCAGATGTGTTTCTCAATTCAGATCTTTTGGATTTAGAAAGGTAATACAGTATACTTCTGAATCAAACATCTAAACACTTCAGCAGTCAAACATGTGAATGTTCAGAATAAATAGGATAAATGCAGATAATCAAGTAGCCTCCAGGAGTTCATATCAGATTCTGCCACCAAATTAGTTTTAAAAAAATAGTTTTTCATGGTTTTCTGGAATTACAAATAAGAGATTCTTGATTTGTATTTCCTTAAATAGGCTACAAAGTAATCAATTATTATTTTGTTAGTGGCATTCTAGTTCTAAGGATAAATTCTGGCCATTTTAGGTAGAATTACTGTCTTCCAAGGCTCTTTAGCAACAATGCATTTCATATGTACATTGTGCCCTGGTGCTTGTGGGATCTTAGTTCCCCAAACAGGGATCGAACCCAGGTCCTTGTCAGTGAAAGTGTGTAGTTCAAACTCTTGAACCACTAGGGAATTCCCTCATTGGTTTTTAATAGCAGTATCAAAGTCACCAAGTGGAGGCCATTTTCTGATGGCCTATTTCAGCAACATGTTTGCCAATTATAAATTTTAATTTTGAATACAAAATTTCAAGGATATTATTACATCAACATGCTTTCACAGCAGATCAATGTAGAACAGTGTAAAGATCTAAAAGCTATAATATATATGTATATTTGAAGGAACCAAGTATGTTATGGAGTAGAAAGTTATGGACATTGTCAAGTATAGTAAAGAATTTTAGAAGGAATCTTAGAGGCTTCTTACCTTGGCCTTCTATCTGATATAAGAATCCCATCCTGAAGACTTCACAGTAGATAATCACTGCTCTCTTCTGCAACAAATGAGTTTACTATTTTTAAAGGCATGCCTCCACATTGCTTAATTGTTAAACTAACACATAGGCTATTTTTCTCTGTACTAAAAAGCTGGTTACTCTTACCCACAATCCACCTAGGACATACACACACATTTTGTTTTCTCCAGGATAAATATATCCAGTTCCTCAAAATATGCAAGGATCAAAGTGTTCAAATTGCAAATTTCAGAACTAATATCTAAGAGTAGAGGTGACAAAATGACAGTGTAAAACTGACAGCAAGAAAGAATTTTCTAAATTGAGTTGCTCAAGAATGAAGAATATTTCTCTCCAATATGGGGAACACCTCATTTTTGATGGTAATAAAACAGAATGGGGACCATTTGATCTAAATAAGAAATTTCTGCCATGAGACAAAAGCATAACCTGCTGACCTCTAAGTTTCTCTTTAGGTCCAAATTGCATGACTCTTTGATTCCAAATAGTTGGGAAATAATGAAACAAAACTTCTTTTCCAGTCTTCTTCCTTCCTCCCTTAATGAATAATTAACCACACATTAAATCATCTTTCCTAAGAAAGTTCTGAGTTTGTAATATCCAGCTGTGTTTTAGTCAGTTTGAACCTAAAGAGCAATTTTTACAAAATTCCCAGCAGAGGTGCCAAATATTGATTTGAGGTTGCCAGATAGAATGTGTGTCTTGTTCTAATCCATAGTAAAGTAATATTTCATAAACTCAGACTCAAAAGAACACTTTTATATTTCAAACTGGTATTGATGTGACTGCTATTGAGGATGACTTCTCGTTTTTTGGCTGTGCCATGGTATGTGGGATCTTTATTCCACAATTAGAGATCAAACCCACGCCTCCTGCAATGGAAGCATGGAGTCTTAACCGCTGGGCCAGCCAGGAAGTCCCAAGGATGACTCTTCTCGTGTGATAAGTAATTGCTAAGTTGTTGAAAACACTGTTGGCAAATTTTTAAATTTTTGAAAAGGTTTAAAATACTGTTAGCAAAGACAGACATAGTACAGTATACTTAAAGTTTCATGGAAGGACATCTCACAGGGGAAGAGCTACAATACACAAATCTCACTAAACTCTAAATAAAATTCTAGAGAAGCCTTCTTACATGACATGATCTGGATTGGGTATTGGTTAATTGGATTAACTGGAATAACTAATTAAAATAGCACACAGGTTTCTTAAACATGTGTTTTACCTGAAAATATATAAATAGATGAGAATTCCCTGGCAGTCCAGTGGTTCACTGCCAAGGGTGCTGGTTCAATCCCTGGTTGGGGAACTAAGCTCCTAGGAACATCACATCCTACATGTGATGCAGCCAAAAAATAATAATAAAATAAAACCCATAAATAGGGGTTTCAGATCGAGCTGGCAAAGTAGGAGGAGGTGGAGCTCACCTCTTCCCACAAACACATTGAAAATTCATCTACATATGGAAGAATTCTCACTGAAAATTAACCAGAGACTGGCAAAAAGACTTCTGGGCTACCAAGGCTGTAAGAAAGATCCACACGTAACTGGGTAGGAAAGGAAGAGAAGCTGCCAGGTCAGAACCTGTGCCCCTGGGAGGGGAGTGGAGAGGAAGAGGACACACGCCCTGGGGAGAGCGTTGTCCGAGCTACAGTGGACTCCACAGTTGTGGGGTCCTAGGCAGGGAAGACCAGCCCACTGGCCTGACTGGAGGAACTCTGAGACTAACAAAAGGCTGTGAGAAGGCTGGACTCCACTTGCAAGGAGAGCTCGCATGCTGGCTTTGCCCCCAGAGCATGAGGAGAGAGGTCTGCTCCAGTGGCTGCTGGGCTTCCATGACCCCTGTCAGCACACCTGGCCACGGTTGAGTGAATGCTCTGGTCCCACTCACTCCATGAGATGGCACGGCACTGGATCTAGGACACTGGAGGAAGACTCAGCTATAGGACACAGAGGCAACCTCACCCTGGGGAGGAGCCCAGATGGGGTGGCGGCATCTGTTGTTGTCTCTTACTCAGGCGGGGCCTCAGCAGCAGCCCAGATCTCTGATGATGGCTGACCCATTGCAGCTCACCTCCCAGTACATGCTGAGGGTCCACAAAGGCTGGCTAGCTCTGTGGAGGGGTTCCACAATCAGGCAGGAGGGTGGAGGCTGGGGTGGTGATTGACTGAGAGAGACAAAGGAGACTTGCTCTGAGCAGAGCTATTTGCACCCTCACAGGCAGTACACTGGACCTCTGTTCATGACCAGCATGAGCTGAGAGTCCACATAGGCCCCACTCAGGCAAAGGTCCAGTTATGGGGACAAGGGAAGGGATCAGAGCCAACTGAATTCAAACTTAGGGGTCTCTGCTCTAAAGACTCCACATAAAAACCACTAGAACTGATACACAAATTCAACAAGATAGCAGGATACAAGATTAACATAAAGATAGCTGAGTGCCTTTGCTGTTCGCGTGGAACTGTCAAAACATTGTTGACTGGCTATATCCCAGTACAAAATGGTTTTGATGTTAAAAAATAATAAAGTTAAAAAAATGATAACATACAGAAATTGGTTGCATTCCTTTACACTAACAATGAGATATCAGGGAATGTAAATAAATAACCTCCTTTAAAATTACATCAAAGAAAATAAAATACTTAAGAATAAACCACACTAAGAAGTTGAAAGACTTACATGCTGAGAATTACAAAACATTAATAAAAGAGATTGAAGATAATCCAAAGAAATGGAAAGCTATCCCATGCTCTTGGACAGGAAGAATTAATACTTTTTAAATGGACATATTACTCAAAGCAATCTACAGATTTAATGAGATGCCTATCAAATTACCCATAATATTTTTCATACAACTAAAACAAACAATCATAGACTTTATATAGAATCATAAAAGACCCAGAATTGCCAAAGCCATCTTGAGGAAAAAGAGCAGGAGGCATAAACCTCCAAGACTTCAGACAACACTACAAACCTACAGTAAGCAAAATAGGGTGGTGCTGGCAACAAAAACAGACATATAGATCAGTGGAACATAATAGCCTGAAAATAGGGCCACACACCTAAGATCAATTAATCTTCGACAAAGAGGCAAAAATATACAATATACAATACACTTCAGCAAGTGGTGTTGGGACAGTTGGACAGCCACATGCAAATCAATGAAGTGAGAACACGCCCTCATACCATATACAAAAATAAACTCAAAATGGCTTAAAGACTTAAATATAAGACATGACACCATAAAATACCTACTATGAAATAGAAAAGCTACAAGTATATATTGTATAACACAGGGGATTATAGCCTTTATCTTGTAATATCTTTTAATGGAGTACAAACTGTAAAAATTCTGAATCACTGTTGTACGCCTGAAATTAATATAATAATGTAAGTCAATTGTACTTCAATTTAAAAAATATAAATATATGTTTTCTGATATAGGGGTAAAGTTTTTAAGTTTTATTACTTTTTGTTGTTAATGTGGGTCTGAGGATTGCAATGACACCTTTCTTTCATAAACTCTGCCCATGATTCATGTTTTATGATTTCTTGCTTGAGTTTCTCTCAAGTGAATCAAGGACTTCTAATCACATATAAAGTAATTCAAACCTAGAATGGTAAACTTATCGTTTTTCTTTTGGCAATTGTTTATAGCTGCCCCTCACAACTCTATCAACATCTAATACCTCTTTCCAATCTTTGCAAAGTATCTAACTTAGTTTTCACAGAAACCACAATTCTTTTTTTCACAGTGTCATCAGTATTTTCAATATTTAATTAATTTAGATAACTAAAACAATAAGCACTATGAGTAGAAACCAGTCTGGGAACAAATAGGGGTGCTTGGTATACATATAACATAACAGAACATACTGGAGAGCCTATACCAGTACGGTAGCTCCTCCTCTACAGAAGGAGCAAGAAGCCTGGCTTAATCTAAGGACTATGTTAAGAGGACCTTCTTTAAAAATACTATACTGTCATATATGCCCAAAAATAGAATTCAGGGGCATGATTGTGGCTAGACCATAAGGTATCTTTGTGTGAGTTAGAAAAAGGCACCCCATCCCCTAACACAGGATTTGGTAAGGAAAACATTGGCTAGATTTCTCGCTCCATCCACCCCATCTGCATGGTACCACTGACGTGAGCCCAACCAACACAATCAACACAATAGCCCCGGCTCCTGGGACAGAAAATGGATTCTGATTAGGGGGATGGGAGAGGAGCTGATCTCTACTCATGCACAGAAAGATGGAGCAGAAAAGCAGATAGGTGGGAAAGGTCTCACCTGTGGGGAAAGACATGTTCAGTCTTGGAAGAGACTCCTTATAGATTTCGTGACTACTGATATGGGTGGTCTTGCCTGATCAACCTGCAAGTTTTCCTTCCTGTGGGAGAATGTTCTTTAGCAAAGAGGCCAGTATAAAATGAATATTTCACCTCCAGATCCTGGACTGCTCCACCACTCCACCTTCCCTCCTACTCCATCTTCTCTGCTATTCACCTCTCCTTCTCCACGTCCCCTGTTTGTCCACCTCCCCTGCTAACATTGCTTCCCAATATACTAAGATGATCAATTTTCAGAGCTCTCTTTACTGACCCTGGAGGCTTTTCTGCTCCACTCAAAAATTTCCCTACCTATTAGGTGATACCTTCACAGATAACAGAACCTTTTATTCTAGAAACCATTATGAAAAGCACAATGAAAATGCCTGGTTGACATAGCACTTCATCAAGTTTGTTCATACTTACGTGTTAAATCAATGAATTAATAGGCATAAATGCCCAATAAGGAAAAGAAGTTAGAGCAGGTCCTGCCTGGCAGGCTATAGCCTTGAGGCTATAGTCCATGAGGTTGCAGAGAGTCAGATATTACTGAGCAACTGAGCACGCACAGCACCCCCTGAAAGCAAAGAGGGAAGACCGAAAGGGGATGCTATGGAAAGTAAGCTGAACTCTTTCATTTCTGCCGTCTTGCTCATCTTCCAACAGTGCCGGACAGACAGAAGTTGATTCTGGGGTTGGTTTTCTTGTTTATTTTGCTTCTTTGCTTGTGTTTTTGTTTCTTTTGCTTTGCTTTTTGGTATTATAGCTCAAAACCTTTGAGCCCTCTAACACCACTAAAATTTCCAATGAACCTTGAAGATTTTTTTGTAAACGTAAGCTCATTTATAAGGCAGTTCACTAAGTGTTTTGTTTTATTTTTTAAGGCAGAGCTTCAACACTGAAAGGGAGGAACCCTTCTAACCTAGTCTGAGCCATGAGCCTGTGTGTGTTTATGTATATACCCTCCTAGGGAAAGTACTGCTGGGCATTTGTGACAGTCCTCACCTGGCCACCTGTGGTCTCTAACTTTGCTTCAGTTCATTTCATTTCATTGTTGGAAAGCTCCTTACCTGTGCATGGTGTTCTCACATCTCATAAAACTGAATACTTTAAGCAAACACCCGCATCATTCAACACAGTTGTTTTCTGTCCTATTGAATATCTTTTTTAAACATCTTTCAAGCCAGCAACTAGGTTAATCCAGCTCTCTTTCCCCTTTTGTTGAGAATTAGAGTGTTCGCTTAGAATTAGAGGGCTTCCCAGGTGGTACAGTGGTAAAGAATCCTCCTTCCAATGCAGGAGACACAGGGACTTGGGTTCTATCCCCTAGGTTGGGAAGATCCCCTGGAGGAGGAAATGGCAACCCACTCCAGTATACTTTCCTAGAAAATCCCATGGACAGAGAAGCCTGGCGGGCTACAGTGTGTGGGGTTGCAAAGAGTAGGACATGATTGAGCACACATGCATGTAAAGAATGTTTACAGCTATAAGGAACGTGGAGACCAGTTGACTGGTGACTTTCTCAGTGGTTCTCAAACTTCACAGGTTTCTCTGACAGAGGGCTTGTTACAACACGGGTGGCAGAGCCTCAGGAAATCTGGGATGAGATCTAAGAATCTGTGTTTTTAACAAGTTTTTCCATACTGCTGCTGCTGCTCTAGAGACAGCACTTTGAGAATCAGCCCAAAGCCCTTACTTCACAGCAGGGGAAACTGAGCCTTAGACAACTGAAATGTTTGGCCCAGTGATCCAGCCCATTAGTAGCAGTGGCAGTAAGAAAAAATGTTGTTATTCAGTCACTAAGTCGTGTCCAATTTTTTGCAAGTCCATGGACTGTAGTATGCCAGGCTCCTCTGTCCTTCACTATCTCCCAGAGTTTGCTCAAAAATCATGTCCATTGAATCAGTGATGCTATCTTTTCATATTATCCTCTGCAGCCCCCCTCTCCTTTTGCCTTCAGTCTTTCCCAGTATCAGGGTCTTTTCCAATGAGTCAGCTCTTCAATCAAGTGGCCAAAGTATTAGAGCTTTAACTTCAGCAACAGTCCTTTACAATGAATATTCAGGGTTGATTTCCTTCAGGATTGACTGGTTTGATTTCCTTGCAGTCCAAGGGACTCTCAAGAGTCTTCTCTAGCACTATAATTTGCAAGCGTCAGTTCTCTAGTGCTCAGCCTTTTTATGGTCCAACTCTCACATCCATACATGACTACTGGAAAAACCATAGCTTTGACTATAAGGACCTTTGCCAGCAAAGTAATGCCTCTGCTTTTTAATATGCAAAGGTCTACGCATAGGTTTGTTATGGCTTTCCTTCCAAGGAGCAAATATTTTTTAATTTCATGTTTGCAGTCACCATCCACAGTGATTTTGGAGCCCAAGAAATTAAAATCTGTCACTGCTTCCACTTTTTCCTTCTACTTGCCATAAAGTGATGGGACCAGATGCCATGATCTTAGTTTTTTAAATGTTGAGTTGTTAAAACTCAACAAGATGGGTGTGCATGAATATTTGGTGAAAAGAATGGCAGACTGAGGAAGAGCCAAAATATCAGCCCCCTCTTCCACATTATACAGTGAATTTCATCTAAGTTAAGATTTCATTGGTTGTCAAATACATAATTTTATGTATTACTAAGAGAGAAAAAAATGCTTCCAGCTAAACATAATGAAAGTCAGTCATGTCCAACTCTTCGCGATCCCATGGATTATACAGTCCATGGAATTCTCCAGGCCAGAATACTGGAGTGGGCAGCCATTCTCTTCTCCAGGGGATCTTCCCAACCCAGGGATTGAATTCAGGTCTCGCATTGCCGGCGGATTCTTTACCAGCTGAGCCACCAGGGAAGCCCAAGAATACTGGAGTGGGTAACCTATCCCTTCTTCAGCGGATCTTCTCAACCAAGGAATTGAACTGGGGTCTCCTGCATAGCAGGTGGATTCTTTACCAGCTGAGCTATTGAATAATGCATTCCTATTAAAGATATGTTAAAGGTCAAAAAAAAAATGTGTAGATTAGGAGTGATGAAAAAGTTTTTGAGAAATGACTATCGTATCTGAGACAATATTTCTTAATCTCCGTTGCATTCTGCTGTTGCCTTGAGGCTAATTCTCACCAATAAAGTATGAGTAGGAGTGAGGCATGTCACTTCTGGGACAGACTCTAAGATGTGGGTAGCTTGTCCATACTTTTTCCTTCTACATCTGAAAGCAGATAAAACTGAGATCTAGGAGATGGCAAAGCTGAAAAGGGGGAGAGGAAAGCCTGGTTTCCTGAACCAAATGGGAGAAAACCACCCACAGATCAGGACCCATACTGGCTTGTGAGAGGGAAATAAGCTAGAATTTTGTTTAAGGTATATAATTTTCATTTGTTACCCTTACCATCGTTAAAATAGTCTTAATTAACACACTCTTTTACTTGGGTGGGCCTCCCTGGTGGCTCAGTGATAAAGAATCTGCCTGCCAACGCAGGAGACGTAGGTTCAATCCCTGGTCTGGGAAGATCCTCTGGAAAAGGAAATGGCAAACTATTCCAGTATCCTTGCCTGGGAAATCCCATGGATAGAGGGGCCTGGCAGGCTACAGTCTATGGGGTCACAAAGAATCAGACATGAATTAGTGACTGAACAACAACAAACTACCTGGGTTATTGTAAACTGAAGTGAAGTGAAAGTCAGTCATGTCTGATCCTTTGCAACCCCATGGACTATACAGTCCATGGAATTCTCCGGGCCAGAACACTGGAGTAGGTAGCTGTTCCCTTTTCCAGGGGATCTTCCCATCGAACCCAGGTTTCTTGCATTGCAGGTGGATTCTTTACCAGCTGAGCTATCAGGGATTAAAGTAATTACTATATGTAAAGCTCTTAGAAAAGTGTCTGGCATATAATAAACACTAAATGGATGTTAACTATTATTACCATTTAGAATGCTTTTTAAAAATGCAAATAGCCTTGTAGGGGAGAATCTTTGGAAGTTAAAAAGTTGTATTATACTAGAAAATTACTTAAGAGTCAATCCAAGCCCTGTCACTTTTGGAGATTAAGTAAATGAAGTCACTGAGAAGATGAATGGCTTGCTATAAAGTTACTTCATCAGTAGTAACTACTTTAGTATGAATTATCTGTCTTTCAGCAAAGAGCAGGCTGAAATAGGAATAAGACTGTGGATGGGGAGAAAGAAAGCAGATGCTTTTGGAGATGGCTTCGTAGTTGTGAGGAAAATTTGGGACTGGGGCTCTTGGCAGTCAAAGCAAGGAATAATGGGATATGTGGTGACCGGGTGGGGAGAGGCAAGGAAAAACTACACAGTAATATGTTCATCGCATTACTAAATATTATGATTCATCCAACGTTGCACAGTAAAACATAATACAAACATTTTGGATGCATTTTAGCACAAAGTCCCTTTCTTTGGAAATGAGCCCCAGAAAAGCCTCTGGGGAAGAGGTGAACCTAGGTGGCCACATGGATACAATGTGTGCTGGTTCCTCTTCCATGGCAGACTGGAAGAGGGATTATGTATACCTCACGCAAGCTGAGACAGTCGGTAGCTTCTCTTGGAACCAACGTGGAACTGGGTCTCTCAGAGTCTGTGTTAATTGAGGGACCTATCTGTTATGTAGCACCATCCTTGGGGTCAGTTCTATGGGCTACAAAAAGCCATGTTCGGGCCAAAATCATGGAAGAGCAGAAATACTGAATAAGTAAAGGGATCTGGTCTGCAAAGATAAGCATGGGGGCAGATATTCAGAAAAAAAAAAAGGCAAAGAAGAGTGGCCATGGGGCTCCAGGACTTACAGTGCATGACTTCCAGGCTGACAGCTTACCAGTTCTTATCCTCAGCTCCCATGAGCTGATTGAGTAGTGTTTATATGAGTTCTCTCTGTGCTTAAAAATAAGCCCACTTTAAAAAAAAAGTCTAAGCTGAGTTGGTTTCTGTTTTTTTGAGCCAAGAAAATTGGTAATAATACAGTCAATAACTAAATTAGTTAAAAATCTCCTAACCATACTTGATTACTTATTGTCAAGTAACAACAATAAAAGCTCACCTCTGCCCAGAAAGAAGCATTATGAAAGCCATCGCTGCTGTTGGCATGGTGTCCTCTGAGCTCTAGTTCAAGAGTTTGGATCTGATGCTCTTCTGATTTCCTGGAGATTATCTGAGTAATCATTTGAGTTAATGGGGTCAAATTTTTCATATTTCTATCACAAAAGATCAAATAAACCAAATTTTTAGATGTTATTCGACTCAGAGTTTTTGGAAGTCAGGGGATTTTTCTTCCTTACTATTGTAATGAAGTAGTACATTTTCATTGTAGAAGCTTTTGATAAGGTATATAGGTCAAAAAATTTCCAAAATCAGTCAGTAACAGATAGCCATCTGTAATTTTTAGGATGGAAACCCCAATAAAAATGAAAGTGTAAGCACATCAGTATCTTGAATTATCCTCATGAATTCATGTAATTTTACTGGTATTTTTTCATGTGCTCATAGATTTTTTTCAAAGAGTTCCCCAAGGATCAGAATTTGAATTTGAATCACTGAGAAATACTTCTGGCATCTGACTTCTTTATTTTCTCTGATGAACAATAAATGCATTTACTTTATTCAGTTCCTTTGTTCTTTAGGAAATGAAAAGAAATCATCTAATTGAGATATCCTCTGTGTCACAGAGGCAAGGAGATTTAAACCACGTCCCTGGACTTTTATAGTCCCTTACCTGCCTTTTATCAGCAATTTAGTGGAAGCATGTTTTTTTTACTTCTTAGCTGTCTTCTTGTGTTTCCTGTTAAAACACCAGATCTAAGATGACTTCAATTCCAGAAGGGTCTGCCTGGCTGCTCTAGAATCATGATCTGTTTTTACTCCTTATTTTGGGCTTTCGTTGGGCTTACTTCTGTTCATTTTCTTTCTTTTTTTTTTTTTTAAAGGCTGCTTTCTATTTATTTATGTTTTGGCTGAGCTGGGTCTTCATTGCTGTGCTCAGGCTTTTCTCTAGTTTTGGCGAGAGGGGGCTGCTCTTTGTTGAGGTGCACGGGCTTCTCGTTGTGGGGGCTTCCCTTGTTGCGGAGCACAGGCTTTAGAGCACAGATCTGCTCTGTGGCATGTGGGATCCTCCCGGACCAGGGATTGAATCCATGTCCCCAGGATTGGCAGGCAGATTCCCAACCACTGGACCACCAGCGAAGTCCTATTCATTTTCTAATATTTAGATATTTTATTATTTTCCTTCCTTGGGCTAAAATTCATTATCTTTGTTCCTCTTATTTTTTCCTTGTTAGTTTTAACTTACCCTCTCTTACTTTACCATATTTAAAAATTAATTATCCTGATCCCATGTTACTTATTCCTCACACCAAGGATTTATCATCTTAATAAAATCATACTCTTTTAACAATAAAGTAGGATTACAGCTAAAGTTTTAGAGGTGTTTTCCTTTCTTTCACACATGATTTTTACCACCAGCAAAATTTATCTGTTTACCATTAAAAAAAGGGGATATAGCTGAAATACTAAATTTTCTAAAATCTGGTAACTCTCCACTTCGGTTTTCTGACTTCTTTCCACTTTTAATTTCCAACTTTTCTGGAGGGACTCTTTCAAGACATCATGCTCTCAATTTTCATGTTCCCATTCTAATTAATCATTATCTTTTTAAACCAGAGATCGCGCACACTTTACTTGTTATGTAAAAATTTAGCTAAGGCTTTGTTGGAAGACTGGAGGATTATCTACTTAATCTGATTACACTTGACTGGCAAGCATCATCACTGAATTTCAGAACTTTCACTTACTCTCAGCATTTGAAACAGGTAGAACACAAGAAAGTCCTTCATTATTCATATTCATTAAGTTAACAAATATCTGTGGAATTTCTACTATGTGCTGGGCGCTGTTCACCCCTGAATAGGGTGGACATGATCCCTGCTTTCAAGGACATCATGCTCTAGGGGGAAGATAAACATATTGCAATACATGGCCTTAGCATCTGTGATTGGGGTAAGCACAGTGTTAGAGAACAGACCAGGTGGGCAATGATGGAGAGAGGACATGTGCACTGAGACTTGAAGAACCTGGAGAGGTAAGCTCTTACGAGCATTCCAGAAAGAGAAAAGAGTTGAAAAAAGCAATTAGAGGCATGATAAGGGACCTTGGGGAACTCCAGAGACTTGATGTAACTGATGATGTTGGGGGAGGAGGGGGCGGGGATGATGGGAAGTGGGTAGGGGTGATGTGTGATCAGATGGGATCAGATTATGAATGACTTGTGTGCCATGCTGAAGGGTGTAGGTTATTCTGAAGAACTTTAAGCAGAAATATAATGATCAGATTTGTATTAATGATTTAAAAGGAGTGCTGTAGCAGTGGGGGCCACTGACATGACTCAGAAGATCCTCATTCACACATACAGAGGGTGTTTCTCATGAGAGCTGAGCCTAGCGCCTATGAAGGTCAGAGGGGTTAGGACATCCACCAACACAGAGCATTTACCCAGTTTTCTCCGTTCCTTCTTTTCTTCTTCTCTCTCCTTCCTATTCCCTCAGCCTCTTCCTTCTCTTAAACATTCTCGTAAGAAGCTCTGAAAACAGATCATGGGAAGTCTTTACAAATATCAGTGAAAACTTTTCAGATTTAGTTGTAAATGTCTTCTGTCTTTTTCTCTAGGGTCAGTGTTACATTATTTATGGGCAGAATTTCCTTTCATGGATGCTCAGATCTCCTCCTTTCCCTTACCCACCAGTAATTCTTCATCACAACCCATCATCGCCTTCAACATGGGGGTGGGGAGGGAAAACAGAAATTCAAGTAAATTGATTTTACTGTTGTCCTGTGGTTCTCGCAGAGAGTTTATTAGTAGAATAAAAAAGCTTCTAGTGACTTTCATGTTTTTCATAATGTTTTTTAAACTGTAGGCCGTGACCCACGTGTAGGTCATGAAATCAATTTTATGGGTCATGACTTGCATTTTTAAAAAAAGAAACGGGGACCTAGTCTAATAGAATAGAAAAGCCCAGGGTGCCTTGAATAGGGTCGATACTCTTTCAGGAAAGTTTGTTTCAGTTATAATCATATACGTTTATTCATGCAGAGAGTATGAAACATAACTTACTATGAGTGGTAACCAAAAAGGTTAAATTTTAAAAAATCGAAAACAGCTTGGGCTTTCCGTCCCTAACTCTGCAGAGGTCTCACGTGCAAGGCTTCTCTGAGCTACGTGACCTCCTACCTGCTTGCAGCCCGCGGGGGCAATTCCTCCCCCAGCTTCAAGGACATGGAAAAGATCCTGGACAGCGTGTGCATCCAGACAGATGACGACCGGCTCAACAAGGTCATCAGTGAGCTGAACGGAAAGAACACTGAGGACGTCATGGTCTAGGGTATCGCCAAGCTGGCCAGCGTGCCCGCGGGCGGAGCCCTGGAAGTCTCCGCCCCAGCTGCAGCAGAGGAAGAGGGGGAGTCACATGACCACATGGGGGTTGGCTTGTTTGATTCGAGTCCGGCTCTCCTGCAAATAAAACCTTTTTTACGTTAAAAAAAAAAAAAAAAAAAAAAGGTTTGAAAAATTTTCCTCTCTGAAGATCAAAAAATTGAAAACCAGAGAAGTTGACTTGTCCAAGTTCGAGAATTAGTGGCAAACGCAAGATTTGAATTTAGGTCTTCAAATAGCCTGATCTTTTCTGAGCCAAAGTTGATTAATTGCTGAACATGAGGACTGGGGGGGGGGGGGGGGGGGGGGGGGGATTTCATTTACTTACTTTATCTTTGAGATCACATTGTGAAAGATGATCAGATGTCTATAATGCTTTGCTATCTTAGTATTTATGAGTACATTGTGTGGCTCTTATACTTCGTGTCATAGATAAGCCTTAGACTTTGACAGATTGTCACCTTATGCTTTTATTAGTCTTAAAATTTGTGTGTGTGTGGATAACTTTGATATACATTCGTTCATACTTATGTTTTGAATAAAGATAACTTAGTTCTTTTTGTTTCTCAGATGAATGACTGAATGATTTTTTTGGTCTTTTTTTTCACAGTCCTTGGAGGAGGAAATGGCAACCCATTCCAGCACTCTTGCCTGGAAAATCCCACAGACAAAGGAGCCTGGTAGGCTACAGTCCCTGGGGTCGCAAAGAGTCGGACTTGTCTGAGCAACTTAACTTTTCTTTCTTTCACAGTCCTTAACCACCTTGAAAAACAAACATTCAGGAATATTTAGAGGTGTTTCTCCTGAAATTGGGGAAATACTAGGTGCACCTCGGGGTTCCTTCAGCCTAATGGTTCTGTTGCTTTTTACCTTTGTAATTAATCTTTTTGGATTTCTTCTTCGTTTTTCCAAGAAATTAAGCTTTTTTTTTTTTTCTTTGCACAGTATTTGACTTAATTTCAGGGAGGTGTTGAGGCACAGCAAAGAATACAAGTTTGGGAATTGAGAGACCCGACTTCTGGTTCTTTTTGTTACCTAGTTTATTGTTTGCCTGTTCAGCAGGTCCCACAACATTTGGGGGAGTTGATTTCTTTATTTGCAAACTGAGAATGTCATCTAGATAATCTATAGTTGCTGTAATCCATCAGTGTTTCCTAACCATGTGGAGGTTATGGATTTCTTCCTAAATGTGAGACAAATCATTGTCTAGAAATTTGCATGTGGATGTAAAGAAGCACGTTTTTGTGTGATGCTATACAGGACTTTTGGACATCTGTAACCCATTTGTAAGTTCACAGTTTCAAAAACCATCTTTATCTAACTTACTGTATGTCATACAATGTGCCAGTTTCTTTATATTTCCTTTCTGGAACTTCCTAAGGAATTCCTGATTTTTCTTCCTTCCTGTTTCCTGAATGATGTCCTCCATAGTTCAAATCTCCTAGAGTTGGAAAACAACTTGAGCAAGCTTTATGCCTTCCTGTCTATTACCTTCACTTGCCAGTACTTCTCATTTGTCCATTTAGTAACTCGATAGTGTTTTTATTTTGAATAATGACATGGACAATAGCCCATTAAAATCCATTTCTCATGTAGGAACCCTTTTTAATTCATTCATGCTACAATATTTATTGGGCATCTCCTTGGGTCAGGCACTGAGTTCCTTGTTGAGGATATAATGGCAAATAAGATAGACACTGTCTTTTCCTCAAGAGGCTTTCTGGAGTATTGACTGCATGCGTGCTCAGTTGCTCAGTCATGTCCGACTCTCTGTGACCCTGTGGACTGCAGCCCACAGGCTCCTCTGTCTGTGGATTTGTCCGGCAAGAATACTGGAGTGGGTTGCCATTTGTTCCTTCAGGAGATCTTCCCGATTCGGGGATTGAAACCACACCTCTTGGTCTCCAGCATGGGGAGGCGGGTTCTTTACCGCTAGCGCCATCTTGGAGGCCCAAGAGGCTTCCTGATTTCTCAACGACATTGTTACAAGGACTAACAGGCATTGTGTATAGCTTAGAGCCTGATACATAGCAGGCTCTCAGGCAATATCGGTTCCAATAGCTGACTTGTACTAAGTTACATTTGAAAGTGTTAGTTACTCAGTTGTGTCAAACTCTTTGCTACCAACACCCCCATGGACTGTAGCCTGCCAGGCTCATCTGTCTGCAGAGTTTCCCAGGCAAGGAAACTCAAGTGGGTTGCCATTCCGTCTCCAGGGGACTCCTCCCAACCCAGGGATTGAACCTGGGTCTCCTGTATTGCAGGCAGATTCTTGACCATCTGAGTCACCAGAGAAGCCCAGGCTTCCTGAAGAGACTGACAAAAAGCAAGTTACCAAAGAGTTTGTTTGGGCCACACCACTTGGCATGTGGGATCTTAGTTCCCTGACCAGGGATCACACCAGTGCCCCTTTCGATGGAAACACAGAGTTTTAACCACTGGACTTCCAGGGAAGTTCTCCAAAGAATTTAATAAATTATTTCAAGTTCAACGAAATGGATGGACTTTGAGGCCAGGCAGCCAGAGCCTCAATCCCAGATTTATTACTTACTATCTATATTCATCAGCCAGTTCTTGTGAGCTACCTTCAGATTCTCTGGTCTCAGTCATCCCCAGGGGCTTTGCCTAGAAAGGGAAGGAAAACCCATTTTTTTCCTCTACCTTCCTATGTTAACTGGCTGCCCCCCCCCCACCCCCCGCCATTAAACTAATAAGAACAACTTTAGAAAGAGAGAGAGAGAAAAAAAAAAAACCCCAAACCAGATTTGCTTATGTACATAGACACATAGTGACTTCCCAGGTGGCTGTAGAGGTAAAGAATCCACCTGCCAATGCAGGTTTGATCTCTGGGTCAGGAAGATCCCCTGAAGAAGGGAGTGGCTATCCACTCCAGCATTCTTGCCTGGAGAATCCCATGGACTGAGAACCCTGGCAGGCTGCAGTCCAGAGGGTTGAACAGAGTCCGACACAACTGAAGTGACTTAGCATGCACACATGCACATAGACACAGAGATTTACAAGGAAATGAAAACTCAAGGAGGCAGTCAGATTGAGGTTTATATACCATCTTAGGGCTTCCCTCGTGGCTCAGACAGTAAAGAATCTGCCTGCAGTGCAGGAGACCCGGTTCAATCCCTGGGTTGGGAAGATCCCCTGCAGAAGGGAGTGGCTACCCACTCTAGTATTCTTGCCTGGAGAATTCATGGACAGAGTAGCCTGGTGGGCTACAGTCCATGGGGTTGTGAAATCAACACTATGAGACTAACAGTTTCAAGCTAAACAAAAGAGCTGCGGCTTCTGGGTGGAGGAGGCAGGTTGTGGAAAGGAGAAGGGAGGAACCATAGATAACTAAGGGTTGATTCCTTATGCAAATAAGTCTCTCAGGTGATAAGACTTGTCTCTGGGTGCAGCTATTTCTCTCATGAGAGACTTTTACAAGTGGAAATTTCCTTTTTAACTGTATAAATCCAGCAGAAAAAGGGACTTTATAGCTCTATTTTTAGGAAGTTAGGGGGAAGTAAAGAGCTTTTTCTGCAACTTTTGGCTCTCAATTGCCTTTCAGTTCAGTTCAGTCCCTCAGTCATGTCCGACTCTTTGTGACCCCATGGACTGCAGCATGACAGGTCTCCCTGTCCATCACCAACTCCCAGAGTTTACTCAAACTCACGACCATCCAGTCGGTGATGCCATCCAACCATATCATAAATAAATCCACTTCTTACCTGTCACTTTCTCTCTCACTGAATTCTCTCTGTGATAAGACATCAAGAACCTGAACACTGAGTCCTGAGACCAGGTATGTGATCTCAGTTGAAAGATCTTGGGTTCAAGTCCCAATCTGCGTTACACTGTTTCAATTCTAGAGAAAGATATTCTTTTACAATGAAAAATAGAGCACATCCTTATGGGTGGTTGGATTCTAACCATGTTTTCTCACTTCATGCTTTTTTTCACCTCTTCGTAAACAGGCTCCTGCTATTTTCTACATTTTGTCAGCAATTAAGATCTCTAGTTTATCTCTCACCTTTCTTATTTCTCATCACTTAGAATGAAAACCTGACTATCCGGATCTTCATTAGAACTATCTAAAAGCAGACCTCCTTACCTGCCTCCTGAAAAACCTGTATGCAGGTCAAGAAGCAACAGTTAGAACCGGACATAGAACAACGGATTGGTTCATAACTGAGAAAGGAGTACGTCAAGACTATATATTGTAACCTTGCTTATTTAACTTACACACAGAATACATCATGAGAAATGCCAGGTTGGGTGAATCACAAGCTGGAATCCAGATTGCCAAGAGAAATACCAGCAACCTCAGATATGCAGACGATACCACTTCAGTGGCAGAAAGCGAAGAGGAACTAGAGCCTTTTGATGAAGGTGAAAGAGGATAGTGAAAAAGCTGGCTTAAAATTCAACATTGAAAAAACTAAGATATTGGCGGCCAATCCCGTCATTTCATGGCAAATAAATGGGAGAAAAGGGGAAACAATGGAAGATGTTATTTTCTTGGCCTCCAAAATCACTGCGGATAGTGACTCCAGCCACAAAATTAAAAGACACCTACTCCTTGGAAGGAAAGCTGTGACAAACCTAGACAGCATGTTAAAAACCTAGAGAGTTATAAAAAATAAAGACATCATTTTGCCAATAAAGGTCTGTCTAGTCAAAGCTATGGTTTTTCCAGTAGTCATGTAAGGATGTGAGAGTTGGACCATAAAGAAGGCTGAGCACCAAAGAAGTGATGCCTTGTGTTGCTGGAGAACTCTTGAGAGTCCCTTGGAGAGCAAGAAAATCAAAGCAGTCGATCCTAAAGGAAACCGGTCCTGAATTTTCATTGGAAGAACTGATGCTGAATCTGAAGCCCCAACACTTTGGCCACCTGATGCAAAGAGCCAACTAACAGGAAAAGACAATGATGATGGGAAAGATTGAGAGCAGGAGAAGAAGAGGGCAACACAGGATGAGATGGTTGGATTGCATCACTGACTCAATGGACATGGGTTTGAGCAAACTCCCCAAGACAGTGAAGGATAGGGAAACCTGGTGTCCTGCAGCTCATGGTGTCACAAAGAGTGGGACACAACTTAGTGACTGAGCAACAATGACAAGAGGGCTCTACAAGCTAATGTGAGACCCTTTCATGCTTTGCTGTGAAAACAATAACCATAACTGCGACACTGATGCACATGCCATCACCAAAGACATTCAGACTGTAAACCAGGAAATTGGAAGTAAGGCTGTGACAGTCATCCTCTCTCCATCATCTAACCATGCTTTGAGCCCAACATCTAGAAATAATTTTTACTTCTTTTCTAGTCCTCAAAACTGGGTTTATAATTTGTGCTACCCATGAAACTCTGAGTTTTTGTTTGTTTTGTTTTAATAGAAATGCGTTTTACTGGGTGTGCTCAGTCGCTCAGTCATGTCTGACTCTTTGTGACACCATGGACTGTAGCCTGCCATGCTCCTCTGTCCATGGAATTTTCCAAGTAAGAATACTAGAGTGGGTTGCCATTTCCTTCTCCAGGGGAATCTTCCCGACTCAGGGCTTGAACGTGCATCTTCTGTATTGCAAGTGGACTCTTTACCACTGAGCACCTGGGAAACCCCTTTTATCTTGGGGGGAAGTATTCAAAAGGCAGATTGAAGGTTGGCAGAATATGCTGCCCCCAAACACACCTCTTTGGCATATGAATTTTTTTTTTGAGCTAATAGAAGTGAAAGATATCAAGAAGAGGTGGCAAGAATATACAGAAAAACTATATTAAAAAAATCTTCACAACCGAGATAATCACGATGGTGTGCCATTCACCTAGAGCCAGACATCCTGGAATGCAAAGTCAAGAGGGCCTTAAGAAGCATCGCTACAAACAAAGCTAGTGGAGGTGATGGAATTCCAGTTGAGCTGTTTCAAATCCTGAAAGATGATGCTGTGAAAGTGCTGCACGCATTATGCCAACAAATTGGGAAAACTCAGCAGTGGCCACAGGACTGGTAAAGGTCAGTTTTCATGCCAATCCCAAAGAAAGGCAATGCCAAAGAATGCTCAAACTACTGCACAATTGCATTCATCTCACATGCTAGCAAAATAATGCTCAAAATTCTCCAAGTTAGGCTTCAACAGTATGTGAACTGTGAGCTTTCAGATGTTCAAGCTGGACTTAGAAAAGGCAGAGGAACCAGAGATCAAATTGCCAACATCTGCTGGATCATCAAAAAAGCAAGAGAGTTCCAGAGAAACATCTATTTCTGCTTTATGGACTATGCCAAAGCCTTTGACTGTGTGGATCACCACAAACTGGAAAATTCTTCAAGAGGTGGGAATACCAGACCACCTTACCTGCCTCCTGAGAAATCTGTATGCAGGTCAGGAAGCAACAGTTAGAACTGGACATGGAACAACAGACTGGTTCCAAATTGGGAAAGGAGTATGTCAAGGCTGTATATTGTTACCCTGCTTATTTAACTTATATGCAGAGTACATCATGGGAAATGCCGGGCTGGACGAAGCACAAGCTGGAATCAAGATTGCCGGGAGAAATATCAATAATCTCAGATATGCAGATGACACTACCCTTATGGCAGAAAGGGAAGAAGAACTAAAGAGCCTCTTTTGGAAGTGAAAGAGGAGAGTGAAAAAGTTGGCTTAAAGCTCAACAGTCAGAAAACTGAGATAATGGCATTTGGTCCCATCAGTTCATGGCAAATAGATGGGGAAACAATGGAAACAGTGACAAACTTTATTTTTTGGGGCTCCAAAATCACTGCAGATGGTGATTGCAGCCATGAAATTAAAAGACACTTGCTCCTTGGAAGAAAAGATGATCAACCTAGACAGCATATTAAAAAGCAGACATTACTTTGCCAACAAAGGTCCATCTAGTCAAAGCTATGGTTTTTCCAGTAGCCATGTATGGAGGTGAGAGTTGGACTATAAGAAAGCTGAGCACCGAAGAACTGATGCTTTTGAACTGTGGTGTTGGAGAAGACTCTTGAGAGTCCCTTACACTGCAGGGAGAGCCAACCAGTCCATCCTAAAGGAGATCAGTCCTGGGTGTTCACTGGAAGGACTGACGTTGAAGCTGAAACTCCAATACTTTGGCCACCTGATGTGAAGAACTGACTCATTGGAAAAGACCCTGATGCCTGGAAAGATTGAAGGCAGGAGGAGAAGGGGACGACAGAGGATGATATGGTTGGAAGGCATCACCGACCAGATGGACATGAGTTGGAGTAAACTCCAGGAGTTTGGCAATGGACAGGGAGGCCTGGAGTGTTGTAGTCCATGGGGTTGTAAACAGCTGGACACGACTGAGCGACTGAACTGAACTGATTTAGGCTCTCTTAAGTATGATTTGCTGGAACTTTAAGTAAGGGAACTCAGATTAGATTTTTAAATGCCTTGTGAGGGTAGGATGTGAAGCCAAGAATTTATCATCAGTCTTCGTCTTCAGTACCTATACATTTGGTGCATTCCTCCTTTCTCAGGTATTTTAAGGCTCCTGTGTCCATTAGGAAGTAATCTTTCTCACTTACCTGTAAGACCGGGAAGCCTAGAAGCCAGGTGGGTATTCTAAGAGGTCATTGTAAGCATGGATACCCTGCAGTGAACCTTAGTTCTTGAAGCTTTCTGGTCATATCTGAATTTATACACATCATTCTCAAATTCACCATTCCAATGAAAGCCTTGGTAATATAACCAATGTTTCAAACTGTGTCCCGTTAATAAACACAACAGATTTTTTGTTTTTTTTTTTTGGCTGCCTGGTATCTCAGTTCTCTGATCAGGGATCAGCCAGGGATGAAACCTGTGGCCCCTGCTGTGGAGTCCTAAACACTGGACTGCCAGATACTTTCCCAGAACATCAGATTCTTATTGAACATATATTTTCATTGAACAAATAATTATATTATCATGAAAATGAGAATATTTAATAAGAGCTTCCAAATTCATGCGGGATCTGGTAGAAAGAAAAAAGTAAATATTTTATCTTTATTCACAAAGCATACTTTGACATATTTCTATGAGTTAAAGATAGCTTAAAAAAGAAAAGTGGTTCCTTAAATTTGAATACTGAAACATTAAAGAACCAGTGATGTTTCAAACAAAAAGGCTGGAAAAATTATAATTATCCTTATCAGTTCATTCAGCCCCAGGAAATTTCTCTTGCTTTGCCTGATTTGGGGTTAGCGATTTTATAAATTCATCAGATTCTCTGTTGGGCTGCAATTCACAGGCCTACAAGGCCTGTACTTGCCCAGGTTTAAGACTGAAGAAAGAGACCAGTGTCAGTGACAGAGACATCAATGATTTAATGGATGGTGGAAAGTTACGTGCCTGAAGCAAGGTCCTGGAGCAACATCCCACCATGTATGGGGGATGACAGGCAGGGCATTGTGGAGGTCTTTGCTCCTGGCAGGGAAAGGAGAGATTGCCATATATAGGAGGAACTGTAGGAAAGGCAGAGGAACCAGAGATCAAATTGCCAACATCGGCTGGATCATTGAAAAAGCAAGAGAGTTCCAGAAAAACATCTATTTCTGCTTTATTGACATGCCGAAGCCTTTGACTGTGTGGATCACAATAAACTGTGGAAAATTCTGAATGAGATGGGAATACCAGACCACCTGACCTGTCTCTTGAGAAACCTATATGCAGGTCAGGAAGCAACAGTTAGAACTGGACATGGAACAACAGACTGTTTCCAAATAGAAAAAGGAGTATGTCAAGGCTGTATATTGTCATCCTGCTTATTTAACTTATATCCAGAGTACATCATGAGAAACGCTGGGCTGGAGGAAGCACAAACTGGAAGCAAGATTGCCGGGAGAAATATCAATAACCTCAGATATGCAGATGACACCACGTTATGGCAGAAAGTGAAGAGGAACTAAAAAACCTCTTGATGAAAGTGAAAGAGGAGACTGAAAAAGTTGACTTAAAGCTCAACATGCAGAAAACTAAGATCATGGCATCTGGTCCCATCACCTCATGGGAAATAGATGGGGAGACAGTGGAAACAGTGTCAAACTTAATTTTTTTGGGCTCCAAAATCACTGCGTATGGTGACTGCAGCCATGAAATTAAAAGACGCTTACTCCTTGGAAGGAAAGTTATGACAAACCTAGACAGCATATTAAAAAGCAGGGACATTACTTTGTCAACAAAGGTCCGTCTAGTCAAGGCTATGGTTTTTCCAATGGTCATGTATGGATGTGAGAGTTGGACTGTGAAGAAAGCTGAGCACCGAAAAATTAATGCTTTTGAACTGTGGTGTTGGAGAAGACTCTTGAGAGTCCCTTGGATTGCGAGGAGATCCAACCAGTCCATCCTAAAGGAGATCAGTCCTGGGTGTTCATTGGATGGACTGAAACTGGAGACTGAAGCTGAAACTCCAATACTTTGTCCACCTCATGCGAAGAGTTGACTCATTGGAGAAGACCCTGATGCTGGGAGGAATTGGGGGCAGGAGGAGAAGGGGACAACAGAGGATAAGGTGGCTGGATGGCATCACTGACTCAATGGACATGGGTTTGGGTGGACTCTGGGAGTTGGTTATGGACAGGGAGGCCTGGCGTGCTGTGATTCATGGGGTCGCAAAGAGTCAGACACGACTGAGCGACTGAACTGAACTGAACTGATGTCAGGTTGGCTTATTAGTTACCAGGGAAACCAGCAAATGGGCAAGCCCCCTCCCCACCCCTTTGATAAGAACAATCATTAGCTGGGGCCTGGGGCAAGTACGTACTAAGGTCAGTTATGTGCAGAGTGTAGGTGAAGCAGATATTGGTGGAGCAGGGGATGTACAGAGAGCAAGAGAACAGCCATCCTTGCTGGCCTGACCATAAGGCTCCATTAGAGTTTTTTGAATTTTTGTTTACCCAGCCCAGTATCATGATTTTTATGTTGTCAGAAGCCTCCTCTCCGGAATACTCACCAGGCTCTTTTCTGAGAATTTTCCTGAGGTAAAGCAATTTCACCTGTCGCTGACTGCCACCACTTCCAGAACGAAGACATGTAAGACATTATTTGTGTGTGAATGACAAACTTTCAAATGGCCATGGTTAAAAATCTGATGAAAGTTCATTATAGCAGAGGTCCCCAACCCCTGGGCCACTGGACCTAAGTGGCTAAGACTCTGCACTTCCGATGCAGGGGGCCTGCGTTGGATCCCTGGTCAGGGAACTAGAACCCGCATGCCTCAACTGAAAAAGAAAAAAAAAAGATCCTGCAACTAAAGACCCTGAGTGTCACAACTAACACCTGGTGCAGCCAAAGAGATAAATAATATTAAAAATAAAAGATAACCAAAGTGACAATGAAAGATTCAAAGGCAAATACAGGTCACATGAATGTTAAAAAAAAAAAAAAGACACAACTTAGAATGTCCAATATTTAGAAGTCTGTATTCTTAAGTAATCAAAAACATAATATAGACAATACAAAGCAGATGAAATTATTTTGATCAGATACAGAATCTTTGTTTCCTAGGCAGATTATTGTTGTTTAGTTATGAAGAGGTGTCTGACTCTTACGCGATCCCATGAACTGGAGCCCTCCAGGCTCCTCTGTCCATGGGATTTCTCCCAGGCAAGAATGGGAAATTCAGAGTGGGCTGCCGTTTTCCTTTCCAGGGGATCTTCCTGACCTAGGGATTGAACCCACTTCTCCTGCATTGGCCGCCGGATTCTTAACCGCTGAGCCACCAGAGAAGCCCAAATGAAACAATACTGTAAAGAAAAAGCGAAAGGCGAGTTGAAGGTTCCTGTGTCATTCCTAGTCCTGTGTTTCTGGCCACAGTCTATGGCCACCTCTTGCATATTCATGTCACTCACTTTCCTCGTTAGTTTGGAAGGGACCCAGGCTGAACAATGGCTCTGGAGATGACAGCAAACCGTCAGTGGGGCTGGGAGCTGCCAAGCGAGGTGAAATGATGGAGCATGAGAGCTTCATGGCTTTTTCTTGGTCTCCTGCATCAGTAGGTGGATTTTTTTACCACTGAACCACTCAACAGATAAAGAAAAATTTGTTACAATATCATATTAAGAACAGACCAGTAATCAAACTCCAGTTCTGTATCAGTACACTATTGATATCAAAATTCATTTTAAAACCTTATGATGAATACTTTTGGCCAGCTTGACCACGTGAGAAAAGACCTCTTTCTCTTTCCTTTTAAACCTCCTATAAATGGTAAAGAATCTGCCTGAAATGTGGAGTTCTGGGTTCAATTCTAAGGTCAGGAAGATCCCCTGGAGAAGGGAATGGCAACCCACTCCAGTATTCTTGCTTGGAGAATTCCATGGACAGAGGAGCCTGGCAGGCTACAGTTCACGGGGTCATAAAGTTCGACATGACCGAACAACTAATGTATCTGTCTAGGTTTTTGCCCTTTATTTTCAGCTTTCTCATCTGAAACAACTTTTAAATAACCTTAAACTAATACTTTAGGATACAATTACTCTCCTTTTTCTTAAAAAAGCATCCTTCATGTCTCACATCCTGCTTTATTTTTGCTTGCATACAGGAGTTTTCCCTTCATTTTTATTATTCTTAATAGCTAATTTACATATGTTGATTAGAATTCTTAACCCTTGGTAACCTTAATTTCCAGGGAAAGCAAGGAAATAAGCAATTGTGAACCATATGAACACACACATGTTTTATATATGTATGTATATATTAACATTCTGTGTTAAATTAGAAAATTTATGCATATAGCAATTTTATAATTTTTAGAGGCATCTGTTTCTTCATAGTAAAGTTTTTCAATATGATAAAATAATACATTTTTTGACAGACCCAAATATCTTAAGTTGGTCTATAATGAGGCCAAAGTAAATAAAATTAAACTAAATGTTTAGCAAATTAAGGTTTGGTATTTTATCTTATTTGGAAATGATTTTAGATAATCAAAGAACATCATTTAACTTAACTGAGTATAACTTCAAAGTTTTAAGATACCCTAAAGATTTTGGAAAATATTCTTAAGCAGAAAGGCTCATGTAAAAGCTTTGTTATTCACTCCCATTTAACACACATATTGCTAACAATTATGTTTGAATTGTTCATGAAAATTTCATCTAAGGTTGTTTTCTTATTATCAAATTTTATAACATGTGTGTTAGGAAAAGATTAAAAGTCATGGGAGTAAAGAAACTAAGTATTAAACATATGCCTTAGAATAAATTTATAATTTTAAACAGCTAGTAGAGATAACATACTCTCATTGGACTGAAAAACCCAAGTATAATAAAATTGTATGTCTGCATGATATTTAATGACAACAACTTTTAGGACAAAACTTTTTTTTTCTTTAACCTGCAATATTAAACTAGTCCTATTACCATACATTATCTGAGATCAAATGGACTTGAAAAAAAAAATTCAACCAATTTGGGTTAATTCCTCTTTTTCTGACAGTTTTAGGAATACTTAACTTATTTAAGTGTTCCTTTTTAAACCAACTAAAGCAGAGTTCTTTTATGAATTTTGGCAATACCATCCATAAGTAGAAAAATATCACATACACAAAATATACATATGTAGACATAAACATTCAGACACAAATAGCATTATAGTGAATAATATGATGAACGAATGAATCTTATAGCACAAATGAATTTTATAGCATTCATTAAAAAATTTTATATGTGAGTTAGATACAAATAATATAGAACATACTGGTTTATCTAAAATATTTGGATCCAAATTGTGTTTCTGATAGGTAGAACAAGTTAGGTTGCCTACTGAACTAAGACTTTTTAGCTTTTAGCCAACTAAAATATTGTATGATTTTACTTAAATGAAAGCTTAAAAAAATTTTAAAAAATATTTAAAAGGTCTCATAAATTAACAGAAGACTTTGGCGGTTGCCAGAGGTCGGAGGTGAGAAGGGTTGGTAAAATGGGTGCAGGTGGTTATGAAAGCTTGGGAAGGGGACAAGCACAACATTGAAAAGAATGACATAACATGACATAAACTGGTAAGAACCAACTAGGTTCAAGATTGTGGACAAGTCAACTTCCACTAGACCTATGTGCTCACTGGAATACACCAGCAAGCTAAATAACACACCCAGTAGGTGCCATGACAGTTCCAAGGCCAACCACCAAAAAGTGGGTGATGGCCCCAAACCTGAAAATCCCCACCCCTTCCCCAAAATAGCTGAAATACCCCTCCTACTCATTAGCCTATGAAATTACCCATCCCTATAAAAACTGACAGCCCCATATCCTCGTGCCACTCTCAGCTTCTGAGATGGCCCACACTCTCTGTGGGATGTGTTTCTCCACTCCTCATCTGTCACTGTGTCTCTCACTGAATTCTTTCTGCCATGAGATATCAAGAACCTGAGCTTCACTAAGTCCCGACACCAGGTGTGATCTCAGTTAAAAGACCTTGGGTTGAAGTCCCAATGTGGGTTTTGGCTGGTTTCAAGTTCCAGTGTTTGAGTTCACGTCCCAATCTGAGTTACATGGTTTCAGTTAAAAGGTAAAAGCTTAGAGTTAAGATAAATAAGTCCTGAGGATGTAATGTACAGCAGGGGGGACTCTAGTTAACAATACTGTTGCATATTTGAAGCTTCCTAAAAGAATAATCTTAAAAATTCTTATAAAAAAAAATTCTTATCACAGGAAAAAAAAATTCTAACTATGTGTGGTAATGGATTTTAACTAAATTTATTGTGATAATCACTTTGCCTTAACTTATGCCAAATAACTATGTTTTTTGTTTTATTTTATTTTGGCTACCTTGGGTCTTCATTGCTGTGCCCAGGCTTTCGCTAGCTGCAGCAAGTGGGGGCTATACTTTGTTGCAGAGCTCCAGCTCCAGAGTGCACGGGCTGCAGTAGTTAGTTGTAGCTTGTAGTAGGTGCAGCGCATGGGCTTAATTGCTCCTTGGCTTGTGGAATCTTCCTGGACCAGGGATTGAACCCATGTTCCCTGCATTGGCAGGCAGATCCTTAGCCACTGGACCACCAGGGATGCCCTCACATGGCTTTCGGAGTTGTTCAGGCATGATCAAGTAAGTCATCAGTAGGACTGGATACCCCGCAGTGGCCCCATCACTTCCTATCGGCTGTTCCTCGAACCAACTTCACTGCTGCTTCCTGAGGGTGCACTCTCTAGTTAAGTTGTGGGACATATGCATTTACTTCAGTCTCTGCTTTCTGGGAAAACAGGTTAGCGCAGGCCTTTTGAAAAAATTACCTTTCAGTGCCTCAGCTTCCTCATTTGATACATATAAATTATAAAAATAGTACCTGCCTCATAGGGTTGAATATTAAGCAAATTTCTACATGTAATGCTGTTAGTGGCGGGCCAGTATCATAGATGTGATATCTTTATCACTATTATTTATTCTAAGGGCAACAGGGAGTCAGTAAAGAATTTTAAGGAAACTATCAAGAGCTTATTGACATTTTAATAAGCTCCCTCCTACATCTATGTGGGAAATAGATTACAAAGAGACAAGGATAAATATGGAGAAACATTTAGGAGGCTGTTTTGATATTAATGGGAAGAGATTTTAGTCACCTAGACTAGAGTATTAGCAGTGGAAATCAGTAAAAGTGGACAGATCCAGGAAACACGTTGGAAGTAGAACCTACAGAACTCAAAAAATAGATTGGATGGGGCAGCAAGCCAAAAGGAAGAGCACCTAAAAAATATATTGGTTTTCATGCCACATGGATGACATGCTCTCATTTGAACCCTTTCCTCAAGGTATGCCGTCAATTCCTCCCTCATCCCAAGACCACTGGATTGTCTTTGCTGAAATTCTTGCTTGCTCTTCACTCACACATCCTATGACTTCATGAGATGTTATTGTCCACCATCCAGTTTTCACCTGACACTCCCTGCTGTGCCCCAGTAACGGACACTTAGGACAGCAAGATGCAAGTCTTTGTCGTGTTGTCCTGACTCCCTGGCTCCTCCCAACGCCTCAGCCCAGTTATCTCCCTTCGCCTGCTTCTAGCAAGCTTGCTAGGTAGACCTATCCCCTACCCTTCTGTTTTTGCACCTATTAGTTCAGTTCAGTCGCTCAGTCGTGTCTAACTCTTTGCGACCCCATGAATCGCAGCACGCCAGGCCTCCCTGTCCATCACCAACTCCTGGAGTTTACTCAAACTCATGCCCATCGAGTCGGTGATGCTATCCAGACATCTCATCCTCTGTCGGCCCCTTCTCCTCCTGCCCCCAATCCCTCCCAGCATCAGGGTCTTTTCCAATGAGTCAACTTTTCCCATGAGGTGGCCAAAGTTTTGGAGTTTCAGCTTCAGCATCAGTCCTTCCAATGAACATCCAGGACTGATCTCCTTTAGGATGGACTGGTTGGATCTCCTTGCAGTCCAAGGAACTCTCAAGAGTCCTCTCCAACACCACAGTTCAAAAGCATCAGGTTTTCAGCACTCAGCTTTCTTCACAGTCCAACTCTCACATCGATACATGGCCACTGGAAAAACTATAGCCTTGACTAGACAGACCTTTGTTGGCAAAGTAATGTCTCTGCTTTTTAATATGCTGTCTAGGTTGGACATAACTTTCCTTCCAAGGAGTAAGCGTCTTTTAATTTCATGGCTCCAATCACCATCTGCAGTGATTTTGGAGCCCCCCAAAATAAAGTATGACACTGTTTCCACTGTTTCCCCATCTATTTGCCATGAAGTGATGGGACCAGATGCCATGATCTTAGTTTTCTGAATGTTGAGCTTTAAGTCAACTTTTTCACTCTCCTCTTTCACTTTCATCAAGAGGCTCTTTAGTTCCTCTTCACTTTCTGCCATAAGGGTGGTGTCATCTGCATATCTGAGGTTATTGATATTTCTCCTGGCAATCTTGATTCCAGCTTGTGCTTCTTCCAGTCCAGCGTTTCTCATGATGTACTCTGCATATAAGTTAAATAAGCAGGGTGACAATATACAGCCTTGAGGTACTCCTTTTCCTATTTGGAACCAGTCTGTTGTTCCACGTCCAGTTCTAACTGTTGCTTTCTGATCTGCATATAGATTTCTCAATAGGCAGGTCAGGTGGTCTGGTATAGCTTCAAATTACTCTTGGAATGCCATTTTGATTTAACTGGCTATTTTCTTTCTCCACCTTTACTCATTTACCAGGGCTTCCCTGGTAGCTCAGCTGGCAAAGAACCCACCTATAATGCAGGAGACCCTGGTTTGATTCCTGGGTCAGGAAGATCCCCTGGAGAAGGGATAGGCCATCCACTCCAGTATTCTTGGGATTCCCTAGTGGCTCAGATGGTAAAAAATCTGCTTGCAATGCTGGAGAGCTGGGTTGATCCCTGGGTTGGGAAGATCCCCTGGAGAAGAGAACAGCTACCCACTCCAGTATTCTTGCTTGCAGAATTCCATGGGCAGAGGAGCCTGGCAAACTACAGTCCATGGGGTCACAAAGAGTTGGACATGACTGAGGGATTTTTACTTTGCTCATTAAATTTGAACTCCCACACTTAACAGAATCAGAAGAGAAATAGAAAAATGATCCTTGACTTCTTAAACCAACCCCACTCACCCCTACTCACTCTCATGGCAGAAAAAGCCAGTTGGCCCTTCCGGTTATTCAGGCTAAAACCTTTAGAGTCATTCTGCATGTTTGCTTTTCTCTTATGCCCACATCCAATCTGTCAGAAAATCCTATTGGTCTTACCTTCAAAATGTATCCCAAGTTCATCCACTTTTGACCACCACTGGTTCCACTCTGGTCCAAGTCACTGTATCTCTCCTTGGGGTTATTTCAATAGTTTCCCTCTGGTCTCTCTGCTTCTGCTTTTGTACCCTGTAATCAGTATTCTACATAGTGGCCTGGGTGATCCCGTCAGAACCTTCAGATCATGTTACTCTTCTGCTCAACATCTTTCAGTGGTTTACCATCTCACCCAAAGTAAAATCCAGTGTCTCTCACAGCCGCCAATATGTGGCCTCATTCCTCTGATGCTGCCTTTTTACTTGCTCTTCCCCTCCGCCATTCACTTACTACAAGCTCACTGGTCACCTTGCTGTCTCTCACGCACACTGGGCCTGCTCCCCTCTCAGGGTCTTCCATTCATTATCCTTCCAATGGAGCATGGGATGCCCCAGGTGTGTGGATGGTTCTCTCTCCTCCTTCAGACCTCTGCTCAGATGCTACCTTCTCAGTGAGCCATCCTGACCATCCTCCCTTCTCACCAAGCACAGCCCTCCCTATTTCCCTCCCCTGTGTCACTTTTCTCTAAGACATATCCCCTTAAACTGTTTACCTGAATGCCAGCTATAAAGCACCTGACTCCCAGCTTCTGCTCAGCCTTTGTTCTCAGTTCTTAACCAGCTAAAGTTCTTGTGGGCAGGGAGGTGAGAGAAGTTTGGACAATTGGGATTTTCTCAGTTCTCTGTCTATTGATACTTTATTTCATTATCTTTTTCTAATATTTATTTTTATTTATTTGACTGTGCTGGGGCTAATTGCAGCATGTGGGATCTTCAGTCCTGGCATGCAAACTCTTAGTTACAATTTGTGGGGTCTAGATCCCTGACAGAGATTGTACTCTGCCCACCCACCCTCCTCCCACCCTCCCCCATGCTCCCCCGCGCTCCCCCGCATTGGGAGCCCGAAGTCTTAGCCACTGGACTACCAGGGAATTCCCCGTCTCATTATCTTTATATTATCAACTGAAAAGTATTCTACATTAACTTCACAATAATGGAACCCCAGATTTTACACTAGGGAATTTTTGCAGCCCTCCTTTGTTTTCACTAGTCTGCTTATCATTCATCCTGCCCATGAGGACAGGAATTTTTACCTGTTCTTTTCACAGCTTATATCCAGCACTTAAAACACTCTTGGCACCTAGTATGCCATTAATAAACATTTGAATTAGTGTTGAGCGAGTAAATGGTTCATCCTCTCCACACATAATGTGCATGACTCACCTGCTTTCAGAAACTCATAGAAACCATTGCTTAATCATAATGTTTTCAAGACCGTAACCCAAAATTCATAATGCCTTGTGTTTATATAACACTTTGCAGACCATACAACACTTTCACATACTTGATCTCATTTAATCCTCACAACAACTTCATATTCTGATTTTTCACAGGAAGCCAAATCTGAGAGAAATAGTGTTTTGTTCAAGGTCACAGGAAACTGAATCATAAAGAAATTGAGTGATTTGCTCAAAGTCCACACTACAGAGATTCAGATTCCTGCTGTTTTGACCACAAACCAGATGCAACTTTGACTCCAATATCCTGACTCTGAGATTCTGTGTTGGATCAGTTACCCACAGATTCTTCGACTCTGTATCAGCAACATCTGCCTACTCTCCTCAGCAAGCCAGGCGCAGGAGTCCCCGTCCAGTTAATCAGGTTTGCTTCGGTTCTTACTAACTGTGCTAAGCCAGCAAAAATGGGGCTGGCTGATTGGCTCTGCCTGGTTGAAAAACCAGGATTAGAGAGTCTGAAAACCAATGTTCTCAATACAGCTCATCTGCAAAAATGGAGATCAAGATTCAGGCTGTAAACACCCAGAAACAAAGACTCTGTAAAACTCAGTTTATATAGAATTGCATGCAGATAGGGACTTAGCCAAATTCCAGTCAAACTATTTAAATATGTCATCCCATAGCCTTAAATGTAGAAAGAAATGGCAACTCACTTCAGTATTCTTGCCTGGAAAATTCCATGGACTGAGGAGCCTGGACGGGCTACAGAGTCCATGGGGGTCGCAAAAGAGTCAGACACGACTGAGCACACACACACACACACACACACAGCCTTAAAATTACCACGACCTTTTCAAGAGAATAATTTAAGAATAATTTTCTTCTTTCTTCTCACCTTGAAGAAAGAAAGCCCTTTTAAAATCCCTGTGCAGATGCTTCTCTAAGTGGTGGTAGAGCATAGTGCTCTTTCTCTCCTTCCTGTCCATCCATAAGCAAATGTCCTGCTTTCTTTATAAATTTTCTTTGCTTTTAGTCATCTATTGTCATTCTTCTCTGCCACCTTTCATAACTCCTTCCCACTCACAGAAAATTCACTGTTATCAGGATCCACTCTGGTTTTGCTTCCTTTGTGGCTTCCCTGCTTCTACTATGGGCTGCTTAGAGTTCAAAATCCATTGCTTTGTACTGTCACAGATTGTAAATATTCAACAGCTGGTGACTTAACGAGGTGAGAGGAGCCACATTCATGATTTGAACCAGAGAAAGGGAGTAGATGCTATCAGGTGCCCCATTTTAATGGCAAACAAATAACATGACTCAGACTGGTTTGGGTGCAGTCTGCATACATCAGACAGGAGGAGATGAACTGCTGACTTGGCGAAGGACTTGTAAATAAGAGCTGACTTCGGTTTGGCACCTATAATTACACCCGAGACATAGCTTGCATGTAGATTGTCTCTTAGAAAGAAAGAAGAAACGAAAAGAAACAAGGAAGGAGGAAGGAGACAAGAAGATGAAATTTTGTTTTTTCTTAATAGGATAGGCTCAGACATTCAGTTTCCTTCTAGAATTTATTTTAAGTTGGGACTTCTCGTGCAGAGAACATCCATGAGAACAGTACAATAGAAAATGCTGTAATTATCTGGAATTTCATAATAATTGTTTCACAGATTCCATAAGAAGCATTGATTCCAACACTGAACTAAGATTTTAAATAATGAGAGGAGAAACAATCCTTCTAGCCAAACCTCCAAGTCATATCGAGAGCATCACAGGTGTGTGTTTGTATGTAGTACAGAAAGACTATGTTGAGTAATGCAAGAGAGGAAAAACTTTTTTCTCTACCCTCCCTAGGTTCACTGGCTGCCCACTTCTCCAATCAAATTGATAAGAAATAGATTAATAAGAGAACAACAACAAAACCCAGACTTCATTATGTATATATGCACGTGAGTTTCCAAAGAAATGAAAGCTCAAGGAAGTGGCTGGCTGATTGAGGCTTATATACCATCTTAGGCTAAACAAAGAAAAAGGGATTTTGAGCTGCTGGATGGAGGAGGCAAGTAGTAGAAAGGGGAGGGGAGGAAAGTCTGGTAAACATGGGTCATCAGGTTATCCTGTGGAGCAGATAAGAGGCTCCAAGGTGGTGAATTGTCTCAGGGAGTAACTCTCTTGCTGGTATGACCCCTTTCTAAGTGGAGATTTCTTTTATAAATTTAAATTTCCGTTACAAAAGGGGAAAATTTTACTCTATTTCTGGACTGTTGGGGGAAGTAAAGGGCTTTTCCTGCATCTTGTTGTTCAGTCATTCTGTCATGTCCAGCTTTTTGTGACCCCATGAACTGCAGCATGCCTGGCTTCCCTGTCCATCACTATCTCACAGAGCTTGCTCAAACTCGTGTCCATTGAATCTGTGATGCCTTCCAACCATCTCATCCTCTCATCCCCTTCTCCTCTTGCCCTCAATCTTTCCGAGCCTAAGGGTCTTTTCCAATGAGTCAGCTCTCTGCATCAGTTGGCCAAAGTACTGGGGCTTCAGCTTCAGCATCAGTCTTTCCAATGAATATTCAGGGTTGATTTCCTTTAGGACTGACTGGTTTGATCCCCTTGCTGTCCAAGGGACTCTCAAGAGTCTCCTGCATCTGCAGATTTTCAATTGCATTTAGCTGAAAATAATCCATATGCCAAAGAGGCACATTTTGGGATGGCGCATTCTGGAAAGCTTTAGTCCAAAAGAAAATATTATTTTCTTTTTTAAGCTATAAAGTTCCCTGAGGACAGGGAAAATAATATGTATAAATGTACTATAGCACATAGCAAATGTGCTTTGCTAGAGGTATGAAGCACTGCAGAAGCCAAGGAAACCCAGTTTTCTGCTGTCTGAGGGGCTTTAGGCTTTCTGAAGAAGGTGGCATTTGAAGAATGGGTAGGATTTGTAAGTGGAGAGACAATGACAAAATTAGAAGCAGGAAAGTTCAGAAAATATTTAGCTTGTGGGTGAGTGGTCATCTTTGGTTGAAGGATATGTTAGGATATGAAGCAAAAGAGAAAGCAAATGCCAAATTGTAGTGTGTTGAGTCTGTTTGAGCAGCTTTGTTTTTATTCTGAGTCCTAGGAAGCCACTGAGGGTTATGGAAAAGAAGAACTTTTTTTCCAGAAAGTTCTTTGACAGCAATTGGAGGATGTTTAGAGGAGGTGAGACTGGAGTCTGGGAATATAGTTAAGGAAACTAGGACCTGAGTTCTGTGAAGAAAATGAGATGGTGAAGAGGTAGTACCCACGTGGTTTGGTAACTGGTGAAATGCTTTCCTACGTGTTCAGGGGAAGGAGAAGCCTGTGGTGAAAAGAAAAGATTTAAATTGGGATTTTGTAAATGACAAAAGCCCAACTTGATTCATCTAAAAAGTTAAAAAGGGGGAACTCACCTGGTGGTCCCGTGGCTAAGACTCTAAGCTCCTGATGCACGGGGGCCTGGGTTTGATTCTTGGTCAGGGAACTAGATTCCACATGCTCAACTAAAAGGTCCTGCAACTGAGCCTTCACATGCTGTGACTAAAGATCCTACATGCTGTAAAGAAGATCGAATGTTCCACACATCAAAACTCAGACCTGGGACAGCCAAACAAATATTTTTTTAAAAAGGGAGAGAATTAGGGGGAGACATGAATGAGATAAACTGTGGAAGCATTGCTTCTTTTATATATATAAAAATTTATATATATATAAAACATTTTATATTTATATTTATAAATATATTTATATATTTATATAATAATATAAATTTATATATTTATATATATAAAACGGGGTATTCTTGCCTGGAGAATCCCATGGACAGAGGAACCTGGCAGGCTACAGTCCATGGGGTCGCAAGAGTCAGACATGACTTAGTGACTAAACCACTACCATATTAACTAAGTCACTTTGCTGTAGAGCAGAAATTAAACACAACATGTAAGACAACTATTTGCCAATGAGACTTTTTTAAAAAAGATGGGAAACCAGGATTGAACCCTCCCCATCCCATCCCTCTGGGTCATCCCAGTGCACCGGCCCTGAGCACCCTGTCTCATGCATCGAAACTGGACTGGCGATTCGTTTCACATATGATAATATACATGTTTCAATGCCATTCTCCCAAATCATCCCACCCTCGCCCTCTCCCACAGAGACCAAAAGACTGTTCTATACATCTGTGTCTCTTTTGCTGTCTCGCATATAGGGTTATCGTCACCATCTTTCTTCACTTAATCTCTAATTAAATGAAACTGATAATATCTCAATGACCCCAAGGGCAGGGACTATATGGAGGGTTTCCTGAGTTTCCTTCTGCTGTGATTATGATCATTATCACAGAATGGATGCTGTCATTCATTCATGGGACCCAAAGAGCCTACTGTCTGGTCTCGGGGAGACAGGAAACATACAATTATGATTTAACACAAAAATGCTGTAGTGGAGGCGGATGAGATACACAGAGGACATAGAAGGGCCAGGATTCCCACACCAGTCCAGGGAAGTTAGGGAACTTCCTTAGGGGAAGTAACACTCAAGTTGAGCCTCAAGGGAGTTCCCACGCCAGCAAAGAGAGCAGGGGTTCCAGGGAGGGAGAATAGCACATGTTTTAAAAAGGAGACGAGTCTTGAGGAAGAACTGAAAGTAAGTTCATATGAGTGGGATACAGAAAACAAGATATGAAGCAGTGAAAATCTGGGACTAGACAAATGGTCAGATATTATTCAAGATAACCACTGAACACTCGGTGATGGGAGGGCAGTATGCTAGATGCTGGTTGATTAGGAATTAGAAGATCTGAGGGAATTATTTGAAAAGGCTTCGACCTAGAGTCAGAAGGGACAGTAATAAAGCTATTGAGACAATCCAGGGAAGACATAATAAAAGTCTATTAAAGACAATGACTGTGGGGAAAGAGAGATCAGAATCAACTCTTAGCTTACTGGATGAGGCATACGGAGAAGAGAAGAATAAAGGGTCACTTTCAACTTTCTGGCTTTGGGAAATTGGGTGGACGATGGTGGTGTTTACTGAGGTAGGAGGTTGGTGGAGGCATGTTGCCAGTGAGTTGTGGCACTCACATCTTTCATCCTGCTTTTGCTTTATAGATGAAACATCACTCCTAATATTTCTGAAGATCCTGAAGTACTTTTGTTTGACTCATGTCTCATTGTCTTGCCTTCTGTAGAGTTCGCAGTCTGTGAGTTGAGAGTGCTTATTCGAGGCAGATGGACTCCTCCTTTGACTGTGGTCTTGCTGTCGGTGTTCTAGGCTGCAGCTAACTCTGAGTATCGCTCACCCCTCTTCATTCACCGCCTGACTTTCAGAACTGTGTTGGAATCTCTACTCCTAAGCTTCTCTCCCATTCTCTTTGTTGAATGGGGTTGGTGGAGGGTGTCCACACCTTTTTACTTCTTTACTATGATATTAATATAGTTTTTGGAAAAAAGGATAAGTGGATATGCTCAATCTACATCTTAAACCAGAAGTTCTTGAAATTGATCTTTGGTATGATGTACTTAGGGCTTCCCTGGTGGCTCAGACGGTAAAGAATCCACCTGCAATACAGAATACCTGGATTTGATCCCTGGGTTGGGAAGATCCCCTGGAGAAGCGAATGGCAACCCACTCCGCTATTCTTGCCTGGAGAATTCCATGGACAGAGGAGCCTGTGGGCTACAGTCCATAGGGTCACAAAGAGTCAGACACCACTAAGCGATGAACACACACATACACACAATGTGTCTAAGGTCCCTATGGTACATCGAAGTTGAGGTTTATAGTAGGTGATTAGCTGTGTGCATGAACTTGGAATTCAAGAGACAAACCTAAATTACAGGAGAAGATCAGGAGTTACTGGTATAGAAATGATGGGTGTGGATGAGAATGCCTGTGGAGAGTGTGTGCAGAATGGGAAGAGAACAGGAATTAAGCCTGATGCTGGGGACCCTCACTATTCAAGGTAACTGTTTTCAGGATATAATATTCTTTTAGAGTTAGGGAGAGTAATGATAACTTAGAACTTTCCCCTATTGTTAGAAAGGACTCATGTGGACTCCTTGAGTTCAGGAAAGTTGCATTTAATATATAATAAAGGTGTGAAAGCAACAACAAAATGATTAGGTGTAACAAAGTCGAACAGGGTGAGGATAGGAGTTCCTGAGATGGGAGAGATAATCAAGGGTGTCATTGTCTCCACATGATGCTATCAGACTGTTTTTGGTTCTAGGCCCATTCTTATGAGTCTGCTGAGTGATGGCTCCCATGATCTGCCCTAGTATTTTTTTTCTCCTGCTGAGAACATGACTCTGATTCAAGTACCATTGTTCAATGAGAAATACCCTGATAGTCTTCACACATTCAGCAACTATTTACTGAGGCCTTAATGTGTTCCAGACTCTGGGTGAGGTGTTGGGGATACGAAAATACATAACATGACATTCTTGCCCTCAAAGAACTCACAGGTATGCATAAACCATCCCTCACACTCCAACTCACTGTTGCTGGCTGACACTGTTTTATTAGCAAAGATCCTGTCATTAGCTTTTAGGGAAAGACAGGTAGATTTGGAAGGTCTTATTCTGGTGTCCAGCATGGCTGTTGTGTGTAGCTGGTTAGGCAAAGGGTGAGGAGATTTTTTACTCTATCTCAGGAGTGACAGACAGTCTTCACCCTAAACCAGCTCAGCACAAGGCCTGGAGCACAGTGGGTTCTCACTACACATGAGTTTGTGCTACGCTGTGCTAAGTCACTCATCATGTCCGACTCTTTGTGACCCCGTGGGCTGTAGCCCGCCAGGCTCCTCTGACCACGGGGATTCTCAGGAAAGAATACTGGAGTGGGTTGCCATGCCCTCCTCCAGGGGATCTTCCCAAGCCAGGGATCAAACCCAGGTCTCCTGCATTGCAGGTGGATTCTTAACTGTGGTCTGAGCCACAAGGGAAACCCAAGAATACTGGAGTGGGTAGCCTATCCCTTCTCCAGGGGATCTTCCCGACCGAGCAATTGAACCGGAGTCTTCTGCATGGCAGGCAGATTCTTTACTAGCTGAGCTACCAGGGAAGCCCCACATATTAGTTTATTTAATCCTTATTTTTATTACTTCAAATTACTAGTAAGTAACTATTCTAAAAAAACACAAGCCACACACCACAGTAATGTATTTTGGAGAGGGCCAATGGAAGAAAAGTTTATTTAAGAGTAAAACTTAAAGTAAGCATAGTTGGCAAATGAGTGAGTCCTTGGTTAAAAACAACAACAAAGCACTAGTCAGAGAATGATTGTCTATTGCCTTCCTTATAAATCTCAGGTTTTTTTTTTTTAACCCCATGATTTTTTAAAAATTCTCTGAAAGATAGGGGTATATTAGTTAAGTAGAGAATGGCAACCCACTCCAGTATTCTTGCCTGAAGAATTCCATGGGCAGAGGAGGCTGGTAGGCTATAGTCCATGGGGTCGCAAAGAGTCTGACAGGACTGAATGACTATCACTTAAGAATGCAGGAAGGCACAAGGGTGGATAGAGAATGAATCTAGTATGGTGCTTTATTATTATTATTGCTAAAACTAATTAAATTTGTAATTGACATGACAATAGTAGTGATGGGATAAGGAAGGAATAGGATCACTTCCAATGATGCCCTTTCTCTAATTTTGTTGTTTTTGTTGTTGTTTAGTTGCTTAGCTGTGTCCAAATCTTTTGCAACCCCATGGACTGTAGCCCACCAGGCTCCTCTGTCCATGGGATTTCCCAAGCAAGAATACATTTCCTTCTCCAGGGGATTCCTGACCCAGGGATCGAACTTGCGTCTCCTGCTTGGCTGACGGATTCTTTACCCCTGAGTTTGGGGGAATTTTAAAATTGTATTTATGGGAAAAGAAATAATTGATTAATTGATTGATTCAATCGACAGATACAGCCAAGCATGTGCCAGGCACGGCGATAGGTGCTGGGAACATAAAAATGAACTCAGTGCTCTTCCTTTTAGGGAGAGACGTGCTGATGACTAAATGAAATCCCCCCAGGAAAGTCACAGCGCGGAGTCACACACGCTGTAGAGAGTGCCAGGCGAGCTGTTGGCCTGGCTTTGCAGCCTCTTTACTCCAGTTATCTGGTGCTGCCACCTGCTGGACATTTGCTTTTTCACAGCGTTTAACCCTCGGCATGGACGGAGAAACCAGAAATTCCTCGGTGAAGGCCCCCATTTTCAGCTTCGCACCCTGGGGCTTCGGCGTTTTCCCTACGGAGGAAACCCTCCGTTTCCCGCTCTACCAGCCCCACGGGAACAGGAACCGTAACTTCCCCGGAACCTCCGACTCCTCTCTTGCAGGCATGCTGAGTCACCTGCCCATATGCCCAGGGCAATTGCCTCATTTCTCTCCTTCCCACAGTTTTGCTGCCGAGCTTCTGTTTTGGAGGTTTTGTCCTCCTTTGGCCCCTTTCCCGCTCTTATGAGAGAGCTTCTTGCCAGGACACTGGGAGCGTGAGCCTGAGTTGCTTAACATGGGCAGCAAAGGCCTTTGCAGCAAACACTTCCACCCCGTTTTGAACTTACTCTCACTTCTGTTATGAGGAGGGCAGTATCCTGTGTGGGGCTAGTTTACTTACTTCCTCATGAGTCGTCTGGTTCAGGTCCTCGGGGCTGCTTCAGAATGCTGAGCAGAAGTCAGGGTTCAGAGGCTGAGGCATTAAATAGGTCATTTGTTTTGCATCATCCATTCTCGGAGGCAGTTGAACACCTTCAGGGATGGTTTCATCATGGAAGAGGAGCCTAGTACTGAGTCCACCACTGATTGCAAGGCCTTTTCTCATCTGGCCCTGCTTCAAGCCAAGGGTTTCCTAAGAATTGCCAATATTTTGCCCAGAAAACATTTACTTACTTGGTTATTAAGGGCTTCCCCAGTGGCTCAGCGGTAAAGAATCCGTCTGCCAACACAGGAAATGCAGGTTTGATCCCTGGGTGGGCAAGATCACCTGGAGGAGGAAATAGCAACCCACTCCAGTATTCTTGCCTGGGAAATTCCATGGACAGAAGAACCTGGCGGGATACAGTTTGTGGGGTCACAAAGAGTCAGACACGACTGAGCACAAACGCACTTGGTTATTAGACTATTTGGTGGCACAAAATCATGTGTAGGGGAGACCCCCTTCCATCTCCTGTCATCACACCAAAAATATTCTAAGTAGGTAAAAATGACTGTTGGAATATGAAAACACGTTTGTCTAAGAAATGCACTCTTACTTTGTGCCTTTAATCCTAAATTAAATCATGAACTGGAATATATATTTATTTCTAGCTGGTAGACCCCCACCTCCAAAACCTCCAATATAGTAACTGGGGTTTGCTCTTGATGACTCTGAGACTGAAGAACACATTCTATCTCAGTGGTGTGTACTATGTGGAGGAGGGCCAGAGGCAGACACCATGCTGAGCAAATTAATTGTCAAATCTCTTTCCTGATCCACCGTTTGTTGGTGTTTTTTCTTTTGCCCTTTAGCTTGACAGACCATTCTATCACCTCTTCTTCCAATTCTGATCCTTTCTCAGGCTTTAGTTCATGTTTTCCTTTTCTCTTCTTCCTTGCTAAAATTACTGGCAGTTACGGGCCATCTTTAACACAGCCTGGCACCCTCCACCCCTGAACTGTTCTTAGATGTGGCCCAGCCAACCCTGCCCCCTTCCTTCATCCCATTTCTGGAGATGAAGTGGTGTTCATGAAAAAAGCTTGTGTGGTACTTGGAATGGGTTCCAGGTGCCCCCATTAACAGGGAGGAAATAAGAAGTTAGGTCAACCTGGCTCATTATCACTGAAATGCAAATCAAAACTACAATGAGCTATCACCTCACACCAGTCAGAGTGGCCATCATAAAAAAAACAATAACAACAACAACAAAAAAACCCAAAAAAACTCCAATGAATGCTGAAGAGGGTGTGGAGAAAAAGGAACCTTCCTACACTGTTGGTGGGGATGTAAATCGGTATAGCAACTAAGGAGAACAGTATGAAGGTTCTTTAAAAAGCTAAAAAATAGACCTATTATATAATCCAGCAATCCCACTCCCGAGCATATACCCAGAGAAAACCATAATTCAAAAAGATATGTGCACCCCACTGCTTATTGCAGCACTATTTACAATAGCCAGGATAGCAGAAGCAACCCAAATGTCCATCAGCAGAATAACAGATAAAGAAGATGCAGTGTGTGTGTGTTCATCTGCTAAATTGTGTCCTACTCTTGGCAATACCATGGAATGTAGTCTGCCAGGCTCCTCTGTCCATGGAATTTTCCAGGCAAGAATACTGGAGTGAGTTACCATTTCCTACTCCAGGGGATGTTCCTGATCTAGGGATCAAACCCACATCTTTTACATCTCCTGCATTGGCAGGCATTTTTTTTTTAACCACTGTGCCACCTGGGAACCTCCAAAGAAGATGTGGTACATATATACAATGAAATAGTGCTCAGCCATAAAAAAGAACAAAATCATGCCATTTGCAGCAACATGGATGGAGCTAGAGATGGTCATCCTGAGAGAAGTAAGTCAGACACAAAAAGATGAACATTACACTGTTTATATGTGGAGTCTTAAAAAATGGTACAAATGGACTTGCTTACAAAACAGAAGTAAAGTTACAGATGTAGAAAACAAACTTATGCTTACAGGGGCTGTGGGGAGGAGGGATAAACTGGGAGATTGGGAGGTACGTGTACACACTGTGCTGTGCTTAGTCACTTCGTCATGTCCGACGCTTTGTGACCGCATGGACCCGCCAGGCTCCTCTGTCCTTGGGATTCTCCAGGCAAGAATACTGGAGTGGGTTGCCATGCCCTCCTCCAGGGGATCTTCCTAACCCAGGGATCAAACCCAGGTCTCCTGCATTGCAGGGGGATTCTTTACTGTCTGAGCCACCAGGGAAGCCCAAGAATACTGGAGTGGGTAGCCTATCCCTTCTCCAGGGGATCTTCCTGACCCAGGAATTGAACTGGGGTCTCCTGCATTGCAGGCGGATTCTTTACCAGCTGAGCTACCAGGGAAGTTCTATATACACGCTACTATATAAAACAGATAAGTAATAAGGACCTACTTATTGTATAGCACAGCGATCTCTACTCAGTACTCTGTAATGGCCTATATGGGAAAAGAATCTAAACAAAGAGTGGCTATAAAGCTCAACATTCAGAGAACTAAGATCATGGCATCTGGTCCCATCACTTTATGGCAAATGATGGGGAAACAGTGGAAACAGTGGCTAACTATTTTTGGGGGCTCCAAAATCACTGCAGATGTTGAGTGCAGCCATGAAATTAAAAGATGCTTACTCCTTGGAAGGAAAGTTATGACCAACCTAGACAGCATATTAAAAAGCAGAGACATTACTTTGTCCACAAAGGTCCGTCTAATCAAGGCTATGGTTTTCCCAGTGGTCATGTATGGATGTGAGAGTTGGACTGTAAAGAAAGCTGAGCACTGAAGAACTGATGCTTTTGAACTGTGGTGTTGGAGAAGACTCTTGAGAGTCCCTTGGATGGCAAGGAGATCCAACCAGTCCATCCTAAAGGAGATCAATCCTGGGTGTTCATTGGAAGGACTGACGTTGAAGCTGAAACTCCAATACTTTGGCCACTGATGTGAAGAGCTGACTCATTTGAAATGACCCTGATGCTGGGAGGGATTGGGGGCAGGAGGAGAAGGGGATGACAGAGGATGAGATGGTTGGATGGCATCACTGACTTAATGGACATGGGTTTGGGTGGACTCCGGGAGTTGGTGATGGACATGGAGGCCTGCCATGCTGCGGTTCATGGGGTTGCAAAGAGTCAGACATGGCTGAGCGACTGAACTGAACTGATATGGATATGTATAACTGATTTATTTTACTGTACACCGAAAATAACACAACATTGTAAATCAACTATACTCCAATACAACTTTTTTAAAAAGATAAAAGAAGTTAAGTCAGAGGAAAGGAGGGCTGGAGATGGAAGATGGTTAATGTGGGACCAGGAAGACATGGGAAAGAGGGTGCAGAGAGAATGGGGGAGGAGAGAATCTCACAGGTGAGGGGGTGTTAGCCAGGCAAGGAGGGATCAACTCCCCAAAGGCAAAGCAGTCCCTGAAAGCAGGACTCAGAAGCAGTTAACATCAAACCTTCATTCTTCAGTATTTTCTGCAGTGTGAATAATTTATTTTAAGAATCCCGCACACCATTTCACCATAGTTTATTGCAGAGTTACGAGAAGACAGACAAGAGAGAAGTGAAAATCTAATTTTTAAAAATCATATTCATTTCTTAAACAGAAGTTTTTGAGGGGATCATTTGAAACTGCTAAGCTGAGGAATTTTTTTCTTCTCATATCCATTTTCCCCACATTTCAATTTTATTACTTGAAATATATTACAAAATCAGAGCCTGCTGTCTGCTTCAAGTCAAACAATACTGAAGTGCATAAAAAATGAGTGCTCTTTCCTTCTTACAACACAACCCATAAAAGAACCAATGGCAACACTTTGGTGTATCTTTTACATTTTTATAATAGCATATATAAGCACCTCTTTCTCTTTTGCTAACAAAAATGAGATAATATATATAGTCACACTGTAACTTTTTTCATTTAATAACATATTAATATTTCAATATAATATTTCAGGAAATATATACACAATTCTTTATCCACCCGTCCTCTACTGATACATATTCATGCTATTTGCAGGGTTTTGGCACTTCAAATATTGTCAAAATAAAGACTTTTATACACGTGCCTTTGAATCCTGGCTCTTTTACTTCTAAAGGATGGATTCTTTCTTTCTTTGTGGCTGTGCTGGGTCTTTGCTGGGTGCACAGGCTCTATGATGCTACCTGCAGGCTTTCTCTAGTGTGGCTCATGGGTTCAACAGTTGCAGCTCACAGTCTCTACAGTATGGGCTCAGTGGTCGTGGCACATGGGCTTAGGGGCCCCATGGCATGTGGGATCCTAGTTCTTGGACCAAGGATTGAATGAACCCATGTCCCCTGCATTGACAGGTGGATTCTTAACCACTGGACCACCAGAGAAGTCCTTAAAGGATAAATTCTTAAAACTGGGGTTGCTGGGTCAAAGGGTCTGTGCATTTTTAATTTTAGTGGCTACTGCCAAGTAACTTTCCCGAGTAATGTGGAAGTACAAACTTTGTACTGTCACTAGATGGCTTTATTAAAAATTTAATGATTTCTCTATAACTGAACCTAGTTTAGCTTTTATTTAAATTTGTATCCTGACAACTTAATTTGCTATCAGTTTAAAACTCAGTTGCCTATGGGTAATTCAAATTCACCCTCCAACCCTACTGCTCTAGTTCTTTTGCTCCTGGCAGGCCTCTATTTGGGGGATGTTTGTAGCATCGGGGAGGGTGTGTGAGTCTGCACAACGGGTGTCTGTCTGTGCTGACATCTGTAACTCACGCCTTCCAGCCTCGAGTGTTACTTTCTGCTCCTGCTGAGCGGTGCCATGGCCCCCAGTTGTCCCATCTAAATTCTGTCTTCCTCTTCCTAATCAGGCATCCTCAGTTTAACCCCCGACCTCTCAGGGAGCCTGGCGATTGCAGCTCTTGCCCCTGCATCGTGCCCAGTGGGTGTAGGAGAATCTGGGAGAACTCCTTGGGCCCTGATGCCCCCATCCTGACCACTACTGATCCTTCTGCTGCTCGGGAAACCTCAGGCTGCTCTCTGAGCTTTATAGTCACTTAGGATGTCTGTGAAGCTGTGCAGTGGCTCTGTTTGCTCTGGAATGCCTCAAACTGATCTAAGCTTATTTTGCTTTTCTGCAAAGACTTGACCTTGGAGGAAGGATTCGAACAGCCTGAGGCCCCACAAATGAGCCCTCAGCTTATTCCCCCCAATCCTCACTTTCCTGTCTGCTGATCAAGCTCTTATCTCCTTCAGGCTCTTCTGACATCGCAGCCTCCTCTCTGTGGTTATGGTATAGATATCATGTTCTTGGTCGTCCAGGCATTGGCTCTGGATATTTAAAGCCAGACTTTGGGAATTTAAAAAAAAACCTATATTTTTTCTCTCAATTACATTTCCTGTAATTTAGAACATGGCTTTTAAGAGCTTTTTGTCTGCTATAGACTTTACAAATTGCTTTCAGGAGCTCAACTGTTTAGGATTTAATTGTTCTCTCTGTATCATCTCTGTATCTGTATCATTAAAAATCCTAACACTCCTTGAATGGTGGGGGAAAAAGAGATAAGTAAAAGGAATTTAAAAAAACCCCACATAGTTAAGCATCAAAATATTAACCTACTACAAGAACAAATATATTCAATGCACAGTTAATTATGTGAGGTGATGAAACACCTTTGCATCTGAAGTGGCTTCAGTCGTGTCCTACTCTGCGCAGCCCTAGGGGCTGTAGCCCGCCAGACACCTCTGTCCATGGGATTCTTCAGTCAAGAATACTGGAGTGGGTTGCCAGGCCCTCCTTCAGGGGATCTTCCCAACCCAGGGATTGAACCTGCATCTCTTACATCTCCTGCATTGGCAGGCAGTTTCTTTACCACCTGGGAAGCCCCTGATAAGACAACTTGAATTCACAAAAATTGCATTTTGGGGGAGGGATTTGATTGGAAAAAAATGCTTAAATTGTCTTCGAAGGGAAGACTGGGCTCCTAAACTGGCCATGTTATGAAAAAATATTGGTGTGCAAATTAGTACATATAAGACAAAGGGAGGGATTTATACCAGTGAAGGAGCAGGGACGTTAATGAGAAGAGGAGATCAAAGGAGACAGAAGGCAAGAAAGATGGCAAGATGACAGAATGGGACATTCTCTGACTTCTAAGTCTCCAGTTTAATTCCACTAAGTTGTAAGAAAAATATTTAGTCTAAGTGGACACAGTAAGCCACTGAACTCTGCATCCCCCAGGGTGGTGCAGGGAAAACCAGACCGATACCAACAGACGGCACCCAGTTACTGGCACATGGAAAGCCTGGTCCACATGTAGCCCTCACTGTTAGGTCAGTAGCTGACAGGCACTTCCCTATTGTTTAGTATTAAATATCTTCCCTCTCCAGTCTCACCTTTCTTTGCCTGTGGAAACATGCCTCTCTTTGCATGTTTTCATAACTTTATGGAAGAGATCTGCCTTTAGTCCTTGGCATCAAATGAGCCTCAGCGAGCCATACACATCCACAAACCCGATTCTGGGATCGCTCAAAAACAAAACCAAATCAAACCCTCCTAATATACCTCCAAGAGTCATTTTTTTTTTTTTTTTTCATTTTCACTACTGGCCTCAGCAAGCAATGAGAGGTTGTATACATGTTTGACTTAGCCTTATGCCTGATGCTGTCATACACACACATACATGCACATGTGTATTTGATAAATGTAGTAGGATGCATAATACACAAAGGAGCTTATCTATGAAACTGAAACAGATTCACCGACATAGAGCAGAGACTTGTGATTGTCAAGGCGGTGGGGGAGGAATGGGTTGGGAGTTCGGGATTAGCAGCCATAAGCTGTTATATATAGGACAGATAAACATCAAGGTGCTACTGTATAGCAAAGGGATATCTTTGATATCCTGTGGTAAACCATAATGGAAAAGAATAGGAAAAAGAATGTTTATGCATGTATAACTGAATCACTTTGCTGTACCTTAGAAAATAACACAACGTTGTAAATCAACTACAGTTCAATAAAATAAATTTTTAAAAAAACCTTTCCTGTTTCAGAGGACACTAGCAAGAAAGTGAAAAAAACTCCACATTATGGGAGAACATATTTCCAAATCTAATAAGAAAGTTGTAACCAAATTGTATAAAAACCTCAAAACTCAGTAATAAAAGGCAAATAATCCAAGTAAAAATGAGCAAAGTATTTGAATAGATATTTCTTCAAAGATATACAAATTACCAATAAGTACAGGAAAAGAGCTCAGTATCGTCAAGGAAACAAAAATAAAAAACACAATGAGGTATTACTCATATCCCCAGGATAACCGTATTCTCAAAAGATGTTTAATAACAAGTGTTGGGGAGGATGTAGAGAAGTTGGAACCCGCATACGTTGCTGGTTGGAATGTAAAATGGTGCAGTTGCTTTGGAAAACTGTTTGGCGGTACCTTGAAAAATTAAATATATAGCTATCATATGACCAGCAATTCCAATCCTGGGTATGTACCCAAGAGAGTTGAAAACACATGTTCACACAAAAACTTGATGCAAATGTTCATAGCAGCATTACACATGATTTTTTTCAAGCCCCAAACTGGAAACAACCCCAAAATTCATCAACTGATAAATGGATAAGCAAAATGTGGCATATGCATGCAGTGAATTTCCTCTTTCACTCAAAAGATATTTTATGGAACTTACTTAAATTTTAAAGTCAATTTCTCTTGCTTTATGCTGAGAGAATATGTTATGATCTGTTCAATGTATAATTTCTCCAAACTATCTTCTGGCAAAATATTAAATTATTATAAATACTTCAGGCACACTAAAAAAGAAGGCATACTATTTTGGAGCAAACATAATTTTGTAAGCATTGATTAAATCAAACATGCTAATTATATTACTCAGCTCTCTTAATATTTACGTATTGCTTATTTTACCTGAAATGTCCCAGTACATTTGTATTTCTATAATTTTCCTCTTGTGTTTCTATTGTGTTTTGCTCTGTATATAACTATCTAGTGTTTATGATTAAAATTACATGACATATCATGGTGCATTTTTATCAAGATGGCTGTCTTGAATTTACTTATTGTTTTTCACCTTAGGTTGTATTTTGCCCAAGATTAATCCTTGTTTTAATTTTAATTTCTTGGTATATCCTTGTATACCTTTTTGCTTTCAATTTTTTTAGTCATTTTGGTTTGGGTACATTTTATAAACTGCATGATTGTGTGTGCATGGGTGCGTGTGCATAGGTGTGAGTGTTTAGCCAGTTTGAGAACAAAGAGTTTTTTAATAAGGAAGTTTAAGAAATTGAACCCACTTCCATTATTATTAATATACATGTTGTGATACTAAGTTTTATGTATATATATATATATATATATATATATATATGTTCTGTTTTTATTCTTGTTTTCTGTTTTACAGTTGATAGACTATGTGTTGTTTATTTCTTCAATAATTTTCAAAATTGTTAATTATATTTTTCAATTTTTTGACTGAATAAATAAAAGAAAAATGGGTCCTTTTAAGCACAAACATAAAACCATATGTATCTTAAAAAATCAAAAACAAATTAAAGGACAAACAACAAACTGGGAAAATATTTGCAGCAAGCCATAGACATCTGCAATATAGAAGTCATGAAAAGTGTGTATAATGGTCAAAATTGCATTTAGCAACAAGAAACGGAAAAACCTACTACAATGGCTTAACAAGTAAAAGAACTGTTTTATTCAGGTGAAAAAGGTGTCCCATGGGAATCAGTCCAGGGCAGCTACATTGGCTCCAAACATCACCAATGTCCAAGGCATAAGCCCTTGGCTCATACGTCTTAGCATGTGGCTTTTCTCTTTCTGTTTTTCACAATGACTACCGCATCTCACAGCAGTTTGAGGAGGAAGAAGGCAGAATTTGGAGAAAGCACTAGAAGACTTATTTCTCACATCAATAAGGGAAAGTGGAAATCAAAATTTAGCTTCTGCCCCAAACATAGTAGAGTCAAGTAAGGGAAGAAACATGATGCAAATGAAGGTTGGGTCGACCAAAACAGAGTGTCAGCCATCCAGACACGGGAAACATAAAATGCATACATGAGAAATTAAAATATATAAAAAAACCCCTCATAGTAATTAAAGCAATTTATGAAAAGCTGTTTTGCAGTATTCACAAAGTTCTTTACCCTCTGACCTGTCAGTTTTTATTCTAGGACTCAACCCTAAGGAAATAACTTTAAACAGAAAGGTTTATCTTCTAGGCGGTTTACCACAGAGCTCTGTCTGTTGGTTTAGTGGATACAACCTAAATATTTATCTCTGCCAGTTAGCTTCTTGTAGGTTGCAAGGAGTAGCTACATCTTTAGGTTTTCTCAGTTGATGGTTTGTAGTATAAGAACATATGAAAAGCAGAGAAAGAACAACAAGGTCTTGTCAGCCACAGGGCTGAGGAACAAGACACAGAGGTCTTGATGAGCACTAGAAAAGCTCTTCTGATAAGCAGCAGCTCTATCCATCCTGTCATCTTGACTGTAGCTCTGCATGCAATGCCCTGACATCACGATGATTCAGCTTCTCTGTGCTTCCACTTCTCTTTCCACTGCTGTTTAACTCAGTTTCTAGACCCACTGTTAGTTCTCTCCAACCCTGTCCACCTCACTGGTGTCTGCTTACTCTTGCTGCTTGGTCTCCTGACAGGTTTCTGGTCCTTGGGCACTCTGATTCAGGGCTAACTGCAGCCAGCATAATAAAGAGATCGAAATTAAACACAGACCACAGCAAACTGCTTACAAAAGAGTTTGTTCTTACAAAAGTATTAATGCTTTTGAAGGTGCTGCTCAGAGTTTAGACTACTGTCTTAGGATCTTTTAATAGTTTTAGTTTCAAGTTTTTAAAGAAGCAAGTATCGAAAACCAGTCTCTGCATACCAAAGAAACCAAAGCACAAAGATGAGTTTTTTGTAGTGTTTTTGACTTGCAAGTTGGGAAACTTAAGGCTATGGGAGCAATTCTGAGTTGTTCACAGACCAGGATTTTTATGGGATAAATACGGAAGTTATTTGGCTTTTTCAGCTTGTTGGTTGCCTAGAGGTCTCTGTTTTTATTTGGGTCAGGGGAAGAGGGAAGTCCTGAGATAGCATTTGGGGCTTGGCTGGTGTCCTCTGCTGATTTCTGAGAAGAGCTGTAAATTCCTGTAAGGTTAGGTTAAATTTCCTTTATGTGCCTGCACTGACTATCTTCATTTTGCTCCTGATATGAGTGACTCTATTTTAGTTGGATTCTACACATGTTATGCTGATTATAGAGCAGTTGAGTGAGTGAAAGTTGCTCTGTTGTGTCTGACTCTTTGCGAACCCATGGATTGTAGCCCACCAGGCTCCTCCTTCCATGGGATTTTCCAGACATGAATACTGGAGTGGGTTGCCATTTCCTTCTGCAATAAAGCACTTGGGCATATAGAAAAATATACAACAGAATAAAATGACCCATAGCCCCACAATCCAAAGACAACTATTATTGATAATTTGGTGTTTCTCTTCGAGTCCTTTACCTGGAATATTTTTTTCCCCTTTCCCCCCCTAATCTAAGGGGGGAAATTCTGTGTTTTGAGTAATCAAAGATCAGATTATTTATGGCTAAGCAAATAAAAAAACTGGATTAACTATACATTTTCTATAATGTGCAGCATGTGGGAACAAATACGGCCAAAAATGGGATGCCTGATGCTGTTAATGTTTTTCCATTTAGAGCACAACTTTGGGGACTTCTCCAGTGGCTCAGTGGTAAAGAATCCGCCTGCCAATGCAGGGACTCAGGTTGGATCCCTGATTCAGGAAGATCCCACATACTGCGGAACAACTAAGCCCCTGCACCACAACTATTGGGCCTGTGTTCTAGAGCCTGGAAGCCCCAACTACTGAAGTCCATGTGCCCGAGAGCCTGTGCTCCATAGCAAGAGAAGCCACCGCAAAGAGAGGACTGTGCACTGCATCTAAAGAGGAGCCCCCGTTGGCCACAACTAGACTAAAGCCTGCACACCCACAACAACCTAGCCAAAATAAAAATAAATAAAGTTATTAAAAAAACCCACAACAAGAACCCTGGGGACTTCTCCAGTGGTCCAGTGGTTAAGAATCCATCTTCCAATGCAGGGAAAGAAGAGAGTTTGATTGCTGGTTGGGGAACTAAGATCCCACATGCTGCAGAACAACTAAGCCAGCGCACAGAAACTAGAGGACCCAAGAGCCACAACTAGAGAAAACTTGCATGCTGCAACAAAGACCCAGTGAAGCAAAAAGAAAAAAGATACTAAGTTTTACTAAAAAAAAAAAAGCACAACTTCAGGTATTCAGTGCCATCCATTTGTAATTGTTTTCACATAGGCTGATCTGATCCCCACCTTTGCATTGCATATGAAGACAAAGTTTGCCAGGTGAATTCATAAGGTAAATAAGATGACTCAGGACTTGTGTGACCTAGTAAGGGCTCTTAAGGACTTTTAAACACTTTAACAGCACTCTCAAGTGTTTATATACTTATTAATTACTAGTGTTCAATGACTCTCATCTGCTCATTAAAGTCTGTCAAGTAAAACAATAAATAGTGAATGGGGAAAAGAGGTTTACATTCTGAGACATGCTTATTAATCTAAAATCAAAGCACGCTACCTATTTTCTTCATTTTTCTTAATGGTCCCAATAGTGTCTACAGTTACTAAGTAAATATTTGTTTAGTGAAAAGAAGCCATTGGATTGTGGAAGTCACATGGATGGAGAATGTAATTGAAGGTTTAATTCATTTTTAGTATTTTAAATATTTAACATTTGGCTGCACTGGGACCTACTTTTGACACTCAGGATCTGGGGCGCACAGACTCGCTAGCTGTTGCTCGCGGGTTCGCTTGCTTCAGGGCATGTGGGAACTCAAGTCTCTGACCAAGAATCTGGCTGAATCTCAGCATTACAAGGCAGATTCTTAACCACTGAATCAGCAGGGAAGTTCTGAAGGTTTAATTCTTTTGTTGGCTCTTATAAGAAGCATTCTCTGACTTCCAACAAAGACGTACATTCCTTGACTATATTTCTCATGATACATCACAACCTATTATTTTGGTTTCTCTGTCTTTCTTAGCAGATACTAGCTCTATTATTATCATGTTTTCACCTCCAATGTTTTCTCAGTGAATGTGGACTGGTTGAGTGAGTGCAAGATACACTGTTTAATGGACGCAATAGATTTGTTTTAGATTTGTAAGTTGTAAGACCCCAGTCTTTTGTTCTCACACTTCTTAGGGCCTGCTGTTCTGCTTTGGTGAGGTGATGATTTAATTAATGATTATCTAAAGTTGCAATGTTGGGTGAAGCAAGACATGAAAAGTGCCTTGTCAGGAAGCTAAAACAGTTCTCAAGGAAAACCATAGGGGAAGATCTGTGTGTGTATGGATAAGCTCTGCAACCTAAAGACCATGTACAGGCACGAAACGAAACCACATTGTATTTTTGGGCAGAAATAAATTCATTTGGCCATAGTTAAACTAATCTATCTTTAAAGATTCTGTAAGACAGACCTATTTTTAATTAGAATATTTTTCAATCTTTTTCATTCTTTCCAAGTGATAAAGTCTTTAAGAGTATAAGTTTTTGACAATATCATTTTAACATCAGGATCTAACATCTGATTTCTTTTTCCCCTTAAATTCTCAATACATTTGAAACTTCTTATTTGTCACTTTTCACAATTATCAGTCAGTAGAATAAAGGGTAAATGAATAAACACTTAAGGGGTCAGAGCCATTTTCTTATTTATATGTACCACTTTAATCTCCTATCTTAATACATTTCTCATAAAGGAGCATGGTAAATTAATTGAACCAAAAAATTATCTCAATCATTTTCAGGAAATCACTATATCAGAGAGAGAATTGATCCTCTATCTGCTTCATGTTCTAATGCTTTCTGAGATTCTACAGATACTTACTTCCTCTCTTTTTAGGTAAAAAGCAGATTATTTGAGATAATTTCATAGTGAAAAATGAGTAAAATGAGGTGCTATGAGAGAGATACCCTGGGTTCTAAGAACTTTCTTGACATTGACTCTCTGTGTGACCCTGGGGTAAAGCACTTAACCCCTCTGACCTTGTTTCTTAATCTGTTAAAGTATTTGAATTAATTGACATTTATCATTTCTTCTAGATCATTCTTCTTTAATTCATCTTTGCTCTTCTTACTTATCTTATGGAAGTGTTATTCTTGCCTACTTCCAAGCTCAACTACTATTTTTCTCAAGAAATACCCCTGAGTTCTCTGGTTCTGTTGCCTATGAAACTTTCTCAGAGATATGTTAAGCAAATCACTCCTTTGCCCTGTAGTATCATCTATAAAAATACTGGAATGGTAGATCAGCTTCAGGTTTCTCACAGCGCTGACAATCTCAGCAAGTAAACTTCGTTCTTACTTCCCCAAGAAAGGAGACGTTATCTGGCAATAAGATTTCAACTTCCTGTTTCTGAACTCATATATTTAGCTGCATCAACTTAATCTCTGGAGTTAAACCTCTAACTTGTTTAGTTGCTGTGTCTGACTCTGTGACCTCATGGAGTGTAGCCTGCCAGGCTCCTCTGTCCATGACATTTCCTAGAGTAGAGAATACTGGAGTGGGTTGCCATTTCCTTTTCCAGGGGATCTTCCCGATCCAGGGTCAGGACCCGAGTCTCCTGCATGGGCAGGGAGATTCTTTCCTGCTGAGCCACCAGGGATGACCCAAACCTCTAACTGGATTCCACAAAATAAATAGATGAATAAAACTGGAAAGGAAAGGCATACAATTGGCATGCAATAAAAAAAACCCTCAGAGGATGGCAAAAAAGCAGTAAACACAAAGCTAGACATTAGGACTCCAGCTAATTCTAAGACTCTGCCCCCCAGTGTCTTATGAAAATCACACCCTTAGGGACACTATACAAATTTAAATAAAATATAGTAATTGAGGAATGATTGCAGATACATTATGTCAGTAAGCACATATTAATTGTTTTTGTCCTATAAAAGCATTTTGTCCTATAAAACCCCCAGCTGCATGCTACTAGGACAGAAATGGCTATTCAGCATACAAATTAACGAAGAAATTATGTGGTTGACTTGCTTTAAGTTCTCTTTTTGTAAACCACCACTAGAGCTCTAAATTAAGTAGATGTAAATGCTGTCACATTTCTCAAAGCCACTTGTAGCTCAAAACAATGAAACCACCCGTCAAATTTTCAGTTTTAAATAGTTGATTTATTATTCCACTGATTTCTGTGTCTAGAGTTTGCATGATGTTTTGATTTAGATTAAATAATCTATCAATCATTTAGATTAAAATAATTTAAAAAGGTTGCTAAGATCATTAAAATAATAGCTCTGCTTTTTCTTAAGAATTCAAAATCACCACCACCGAATCACAGGATTCCAGAGTTGAAGGGAACATATAAAAACAATCTACTGGGACTTCTCTGGTGGTTCAGTGGCTGAGACTTCACGCTTTCAATGCATGGGGTCCTGGTTCGATCCCTGGTCAGGGAACTAGACCCCATGTGCCACAATTAAAAGTTTGCATGCTACAACTAAAGATCCTGCATGCTGCAACGAAGATCCAGGGCAGCCAAATAAAGAAATATTTAAAAAGAGAGAACAATTTGCTGTCATTTCTTTGTTAATTTACTATAACTTCTGCATCAACTCCAGACTACTTTAGTGATTTATTCAAATGCAGTGAACTACCTTATCAATCAAAGAAGTGAATCTGCAGAAGGAGAGATGGGAGACTCTCTAGAATGAAGTGAGTCAAATTGTCCTGGAGGAACAAAACGCATGGTGATTTGATGGGGGCATGCATAGCTCTCTCCAGATAAAGAGACAGTGGAAAACACTCTCAGATGAGGCACTGGAAGATGTGAAAAAGAGTGAGGGGCTCCTGAGTCTGGTCATAAAGATGGACTGGGCAAGGGGACTCCAGCTCTACTATAAAGTCAAGAGCATGGAGGAGCATGGAGTTATCACAGGTGCAGGTGAACAATGAATACATAGATGGAGAATCAATGATCAAGCGGGGCCATGAGTAAATGACCTTGGTCAGTTTTAATTTGATTTAATTTTTTGGATTCGCTAGTATTTGGAAACTCTTCCTCCATTTGGGTGTTTCTAATCTTGGTCTCCAGAAGCTGGAAAGTCTAATTAACTTTCTTTCCCAGTCTTGTGTCAGGATGTGGATGCATGTTCTATTTTGTAATTTTTTTTTTTTGAAAACAGATCTCTTTGTAATAAATATGTTAGCAAACCTTGGGCCGAGAGTATAAATAGATGCAGGAGTTATCTAGTGCTTGCAAATGTGTTATAATTCCTCACCTCCTGCCAAGTTCTCCTTAAGCCATCTAAGGACTGAGCAGGTCACAGGTTCTCCTCACTCCAGGTGGAGGAACTTTCTAAAATAACACATCCAGTCTCTCTCTGACCCCCCACTGGCTCCTCCGCCAGGGGCTGAGTGTGTGAACTCAGCCCATCTCCCTCTCTTTTGGGGATGTGCTGTCTGCAGAGAGTGTGTGTTCATACCAGTTCTTGGCTACTGAAGTGAGTCTGTGTCCCAGGCTTTGTCTCTCTGGGCCTGGCTTGTTATTTCAGAAAGTTAACTCATTTCACTTAACTCAGAGGAACAGTAGCAAGCCCATGTTTAAGACAACCTCTCTAAGTAACTTTATCAGTATTAAATGGGATATTTTGATCTTTATATGCCTTATATCTCAATTAGTTTTGAATTCAGACAGGGAAAGGATGTGTTATGTACCACCCCGCTAAAACCTCAACACAATGTATCATCTCCAATCATTTAAAGTTAGAACCCAGCATTGCTTACAATGGCCAAGATAGGCAAACAACCTAAGCATCATCGATGGATGAGTACATAAAGCAGATGTGATAGATATAATATTGCTCTGCCTTAAAAAGATTGAAATCCTGCCATTTGTGATGACATGGATAGATCTAGAGGGTATTATGCTAAGTGAAGTAAGTTGGACAGAGAAAGACAAATATTGTATGATTTCATTTATATGTGAAAACTAAAAATATAAAAAAATGAACACACAGACAAAACGGAAACACTTGTAGATACAGAGAACAAGCTGGTGGTTGCCAGAGGGGAGGGGAGCAGGCAGATAGGCGAAATAGGTAGAGGAGATTAAGAGACAGAAACTTCCAGTTATAAAATAAATGAGTCCAAGGGAGGTAATATACAGGACAAGGAACATAGTCAATAATATAATATAGCTGTGTAAGGTGACAAATGGCTATTAGAATTATTGTGATGATCATTTCATAATGTATTTAAATGTCAAATCAATATGTTGATACCTGAAAGTAACATGATACTGTGGTCAACAATATTTCAATTAAGAAAATTAAGTTAGAGGGCTTCCCTGGTGGTCTAGTGGTTAACAATCCGTCTGCCAATGCAGGGGCAATGGGTTCAATCCCTGGACCTGAAAGGTTCCCATAGGCCATGGAGCAACTAAGCCCATGCACTCACAACTGCTGAAGCCGGTCGCCCTAGAGCATGTGCTCTGTGACAAGAGAAGTCACTGCAATGAAGCCCTTCGAACTGCAACTAGAGAGTCTGTTCAGTCGCTCAGTCGTGTGACTCTTTGCAACCCCATGGACTGCTGCACACCAGGCTTCCCTGTTCATCACCGACTCCTGGAGCTCACTCAAGCTCATGTCCCCACTTGCCATGCTAGAGAAGCCCGTGCAGCAATGAAGACCCAGTGCAGCCAATAAATAAATAAATAGTTGCTATTAAAAAAAAAAAAAGAAAGAAAAGAAAACAGGCTTCCCTGGTGGCTCAGTGGTAAAGAATCTGCCTGTGGATGCAGGAGACATGGGTTCGATCCCTGATCTGGGAAGATCCCACATGCTGCAGACCAACTGAGCCGATGTGCCACAGCTACTGAGCCTGTGCTCTAGAGCCTGGGGTCTGCAACTCCTGGGCCCATGTGCTGCAACTACGGAAGACGGTGTGCCCTAGAGCCCATGCTCTGCAACAAGAGCGGCCACTGCAATGAGAAGCCTCTGCACTGTAACTAGAGCCTAGCCCTGCTTGCCACAATTAGAGAAAAGCCCTCACAGTCATGAAGACCGAGCACAGCCAAAAACAGACAAATAAATAAAGTTACTTTTTTAAAAAAGAAAATAGAATTAGAACATTACACAAAATACCTTTAGGCATTAGGTTTAATTTTCACTACCCTATGCATTTCTTAGCCCGACCCACAGGGGACAGCTTTAAGCTGCAAAGCTTGTCCCTTGCTGAATATATGCCAGCTTTGCTCACCAAAACGTGGTCCAGGAGAAGAACGCTACTGACATCCTGGGGAGCTTGTTAGAAAAGCAGAATCTGAAACCTACAGAATCAGAATCTACCTTTTTCACAAGTCCCCCTGGTTGATTTCTATGCACGATGAAGGGCCTTCTTCCTCTTGGACTATTCCCAGAGCCTGATTCTCAGTCATCTTTGCACCAACTCCTCAAATAAACAACTGAGGAGCATTTGAAACATCTGTTGACTCATCCAGAGCCAAGGAAAACCATTGCAATCATCTCTCTTGTTTTTTTAAATGACTATCAATGTTGCTCCCAATGCCCTCAACTCTGCCAGCAACTGTTGTCACCAAAAGGCTAATAGTCTTGAGGGAGTTTATTTTCTCTGGACACATTTCTTTGAATGCCACAAACAAACAGGATTTAATTAATTTGCTGTCAGTGAACGCTTTCCTTGATTGGTTAATAAATGTGTCCCTCAGAATCTTACTCTGATTGCAGTCCCATCTTCAGGGACTTTTTCTGTGTGATAGAATTCTGCTAGATGGGAAATTCCCTCTAAAATGTTTAATTTTTTCCCTGACCACTGTTCTCCTGTGAGTTGGAAATACTGAGATGAGAGTTTAGTAGTCTGATCATGTCTGTGTATATGCTTTTAGCACAGCTGTAAAGTCCTCATAAACACAAGAGCAAAAAAAATCCTACTCCACTGTGCCTTCCAAGCGTGACTTTTGAAGCTGTAACTGCCCATCCTGGAATAGACCACTGAGCTTTACCAACAGGTGGTTTGGCAAGAATGGAAAGGGAGAAAACCAGGTCTTTTCTTGCCCTGAAGGATTATGCTAAGACGCACTGAGGATGGAGGGAGGTGCCTGAGAGTATAGCACTTGTGATTTGATTTGCTGTCTCCTAGGTTTGGTCCATAGACATGAGATGCAATAGCTTAGGATGATGTCATCAAGGGTAGGGTGGGTTCCAGCCTCCCATCTCCAGCCTCTTGCCAATTTCACCTCACCCATCCTCACCTCCTCCCGTTTGAAGACACTGCCTTCCAAGCTGCCTTGTGCTGGACTGAGGTGCAGCCATGCAAAGCAGATTTATTGATCCAGCATGATAAGACAGAGATCCTGAGGTTTCACTTCCCTGGACTCCCCTAAGTCCCCATACAGTGCGGAGAGAATCAGTTCAGTTCAGTTCAGTTGCTCCGTCATGTCTGACTCTTTGAGACCCCATGGATTGCAGCCTGCCAGTCTTCCTGTCCATCACCAACTCCCGGAGCTTACTCAAACTCATGTCCATTGAGTCGATGATGCCATCCAATCATCTCACCCTCTGTTGTCCCCTTCTCCTAACTTCAATTCTTCCCAGCATCAGGGTCTTTTCCAATGAGTCAGTTCTTTGCATCAGGTGGCCAGAGTATTGGGGTTTCATCTTCAGCATCAGTCCTTCCAATGAATATTCAGGACTGATTTCATTTAGGATTGACTGGTTGATCTTGCAGTCCAAGGGACTCTCAAGAGTTTTCTCCAACACCACAGTTCAAAAGCATCAATTCTTCTGTGCTCAGTGTTCTTTATGGTCCAACTCTCACATCCATACATGACTACTGGAAAAAACCATAGCTTTGACTAGACAGACCTTTGTTGGCAAAGTAATGTCTCTGCTTTTTAATATGCTATCTAGGTTTGTCATAGCTTTTCTTCCAAGGAGCAAGCGTCTTTTAATTTCATGACTGCAGACACCATCTGCAGTGATTTGGGAGCCCAAAAAAGTAAAGTCTTTCACTGCTTCCATTGTTTCCCCATCTATTTGCCATGAAGTGATGGGACCGGATGCCATGGTCTTAGTTTTCTGAATGTTGAGTCTTTCACTCTCTTCTTTTACTTTCATCAAGAGCTCTTTAGTTCTTCACTTTCTGCCTTAAGGGTGGTGTCATCTGCATATCCGAGGTTGTTGATATTTCTCCCGGCAATCTTGATTGCAGCTTGTGCTTCATCCAGCCTGGCATTTTGCATGATGTACCCTGCATGTAAGTTAAATGAACAGGGTGACAATATACTCCTTCTCTGATTCGGAACCAGTCTGTTGTTCCATGTCCAGTTCTAACTGTTGCTTCCTGACCTGCCTACAGATTTCTCAGGAGGCAGGTCAGGTGGTCTGGTGTTCCCATCTCCTTCAGAATTTTCTATAGTTTGTTGTGATCCACACAGTCAAAGGCTTTTTTCTGGAACTCTGTTGCTCTTTTGATGATCCAACGGATGTTGGTAATTTGATCTCTGGTTCCTCTGCCTTTTCTAAAAGCAGCTTGAACATCTGGAAGTTCATGATTCATATACTGTTGAAGCCTGGCTTGGAGAATTTTGAGCGTTACTTTACCAGCATGTGAGATGAGTGCAATTGTGCAGTAGTTTGAGCATTGTTTGACATTGACTTTCTTTGGGATTAGAATGAAAACAGACCTTTTCCAGTCCTGTGGCCACTGCTGAGTTTTCCAAATTTCCTGGCATATTGAGTGTAGCACTTTCACAGCATCATCTTTCAGAATTTGAAATAGCTCAGCTGGAATTCCATCACCTCCACTAGCTTTGTTCATAGTGATGCTTCCTAAGGTCCACTTGACTTCACACTCCAAGATGTCTGGCTCTAGGTGAGTGATCACACCATCATGGTTTTCTGGGTCATGAAGATCTTTTTTGTATAGTTCTGTGTATTCTTGCCACCTCTTCTTAATAGCTTCTGCTTCTGTTAGGTCCATACCATTTCTGTCTTTTATTGTGCCCATCTTTGCATGAAATGTTCCCTTGGTATCTCCAATTTTCTTGAGGAGATCTCTAGTCCAAGCATATCTGTTGATTCAGCATTATCAGACAGAGATCCTGAGGTTTCACTTCCCTGCACTCCCCTAAATCCCCTTGCAGTGCGAGAGAATCAAGCAAGCTCAAAGAACGTTGAGTCACAAGTTCTCCAGCTATAGAGCTCAGCATCGGATCCCTGCGGGGAACTCAGTGACCAGAGGGAGAAGGGTCAATGCTCTGGAGAGGAGCTGATGTCAGCCAGCACAATGTTAAGGAATGTCATGAGACCAGGGCCCCCTCATGCCTCTCCCCAAACTTATTTATAACAGAATTTTTCTAAAGAGATTGTGTAAGTTCCCAGAGCAAGCTGAACTGTAAATCAGAACCTTTCTCTCCCATCCTTACTGATCAGGAGGCAGGGGCTTGTGAAGGGAACCAGAACAGAAAACATCAAATTAAGGACTTCCCTGGTGGTCCAGTGGCTAAGACTCCAAGCTCCCAATGCAGGGGACCTGGGTTCCATCTCTGGTCTTATAACTAAATCCCATATGCTACAACTAAGAGTTTGCATGCTGCAACTAAAGATCCCGCATGCTGCTGCGAAGATCAAAGATCCTGAGTGTTTCAGCTAAGACCTAGCACAGCAGCCGAAAAGAAACAAACAACAAATAAATATTTTAAAAATACCTGATTAAATTATTCTGTTTCCTCTAGAGTGGTCCTGTGATTCATGACACATGACTCTGTTTATGGATTGTCTTCAACAGGATGATGCTTGACTGGGACATTCTCTTTTTGACCCTTAAACAAAAAAGCTTGCTCATTGCCCACCTCTGTTTAAGGGAGCCTTTTGAGGCCTGGACTTTCCAAACTTACTAGACCTGCTCTCTCCTGCACCTCAGTGGTGAGTTACATTCTCACCGTTACATGTGCACACTGTCCTGCCACATTTGTAACCGTAACAGGGACAAACACACACAACTTCCCAGCAATCACATTCCTAGAGATTTACCCAAGGGGACTGAAAATTTATGTTCACACAAAAACCTGTATGGAAATATTTATAGCAGTTTTATTTATAATCTCCCAAACCAGGGAGCAACCAAAATGACCTTCAAAAGGTGAAAGGATAATCAAGTTGTGGTACCTTCATATCCTGGAATACTATTCAGCTATGAAGAAGAATGAGCTATTTATTGCTTCACACAATGACATGGATAGATTTTAAATGCATTTTGCTAAGTGAATAAAGCCAGATCCCAAAGGCTACATGTTCTATGATTGCATTTACATAACAATCTAGAAAAGGCAACACCGTAAAGGTAGAAAGCAGATAAGGATAGAAAACACCACAAGGGTAGAAAACGTGGGTTGACCACAAAGAAAATTCTTGGAGGAATCTTTAGGGTGATGGAACCATTCTCTAGGATTTTAAGATGGTGGGTAAATGACCTGGCACTTATCAATATCCATAGAACTATATGTCACAAAGAGTGACCGTGGGACTTCCCTGGTGATCCAGTAGCTAAGACTCCCCCAATGCAGGGGGCCCAGGTTCAATGGCTGGTCAGAGAACTGAATCCCACAGGCTGCAGCTGGGAGTTTGCTTGCTGCAACTAAAGATGCCACATGCGGCAACTAAGATCCAGTGTAGCCAAACAAATAATAAAATAAATCTAAAAAATATTAAAAAACTCCCAAAACAAAGAGTGACCTTTATGTATACAATTATAAAAAAATCCACCAGGATGTTTCAGATCCCAGGATGGAAAGCAGATTTTCACTGATGTATGAACCCCATTGTATTATGAGTGGGTAACATAACGCTGTGAAGGGAATGGGGAGGAGTCACTTAGTGGCTTTGGAAACTGGTGTCTGAACTGAGAATTGTAAGGTTAATGGCCAAAGGAGCTGTGCGTAAGCAGTGTGCTCCAATTGGTAAATCTGTTTCTCATGGGGGTGTGAGTGAACAATTCTGAAACTGTTTTACATGCAAAGGAAGTAATAATAATGGACACATGAGTAAATGGATAGCAGATAGTGGGGCTGGGTTTTTCACTGTCTGATAGAGAAGTTACAGATAAGCAAAGGGGACACTAGAAAGACCCCTATGAGACTAGATTAGAGTCAGGGATATCATTATGAACTCATATTTAACATATATTTGATAGGTACATTTGTGTTTGTTATAAATATATATAGCACATATGTAAATGATATCCCTGACTCTAACCTAGCACCATGAAATTAAAAGATGCTTGCTACTTGGAAGAAAAGCTATGACCAACCTAGACAGCATATTAAAAAGCAGAGACCAAAAAAAAAAAAAAAAAAGCAGAGACATTACTTTGCCAACAAAAGTCCATCTAGTCAAAGCTATGGTTTTTCCAGTAGTCATATATGGATGTGAGAGTTGGACTATAAAGAAAGCTGAGTGCCAAAGAACAGATGCTTTTGAACTTTGGTGTTGGAAAAGACTCTTGAGAGACTCTTGAACTGCAAGGAGATCCAACCAGTTCATCCTAAAGGAAATCAGTCCTGCATATTCATTGGAAGGATTGATGCTAAAGCTGAAACTCCAATCTTTGGCTACCTAATGCGAAGAACTGAGTCATTTGAAAAGACCCTGATGCTGGGAAAGATTGAAGGCAGGAGGAGAAGGGGATGACAGAGGATGAGACAGTTAGATGGCATCACCAACTCGATGGACATTAGTTTGAGTAAACTCCAGGAGTTGGTGACGGACAGGCAGGCCTGGCGTGCTGCAGTCCATGGGGTCACAAAGATTTGGACATGGACTGAGTGACTGAATATATCATATATGATATCACAATGTATGATATATATGAGATATATATTCACATAGATATAGAAATAATAGATATGTATATAAATGGGTTAATATAAACTATATATTATCTATATATGATATATAATGTAATAAATATAAGAAATAATAGATGTATCTCTATATATTATAGATAAAGAAATAACCCGATATGTGTATAAACATGAGTCAATATACTTTATATGTATTATTTATATATTACATTATGCTTATAATAAACATATTTATTGTTATTATAATAACATATAAACATATTTATGTTACATGTGTTATATTTCTGCATTATATTATAATTTAAAATTATTTATATTCATATATATATTCTTATATATAAATATATATATATTCTTTATATATTTTTAAAATATATATATTCTTATAATATATATTCTTATATATATTCTTATATTATAAGAATATTATATTCTTATAATATTCTTATAATATAATATAATATAATATATATTTTAAATTATATATATTCTTATAATAAATATATTTATTGTTATTATAACATATAAACATATTTACATGTTACATGTGTTATATTTCTGCATTATATTATAATTTTTAAATTATATATATTCTAGTTCTGTTCCAGAGAAGGTCTAGAAGCAATGATGCCCAGTGTGAGATTGCCAGATAAAATACAAGATGTTTGGTTAAATTTGATTTTCAGATAAACAATGAGAGCCACACATGCAGCCTGTAACTGAGGGAAGTATCTTTGGAAGGATGTACGTGGAAACTCGGCTTCCCTGGTGGCTCAGTGGTAAAGAATCTGCCTGCAACACAGGAGACTGTCTACAAAAGGAGGAGATGCGGGTTGGATCCCTTGGTTGGGAAGATCCCCTGGAGATGCAATGGCTACCCATTCTAGTATTCTTGCCTGGGAAATTTCACAGGCAAAAGGAGACCTGTGGGTTAACATCCATGGAGTTGCAAAAGAGATGGACATGACTGAGCGACTTAAGCACATGGCAGACAAGGAAACTGGGGCAGGAGTCTGGCAGACCTGTGGGAGGAAGATTACTTTTGCTCTGTAGCCTTTTACGATATGCATGCCTTTCATATTCACAAAATAAACAATTCAACAAAAATGAAACAAGCAAAACCTTGCAGGTAACTTAGTAAATAAGTAAAATTGGAAAAAAAATAGACTGCCTTACTAGCTTTTAAAGATTTCACTGCTTTTTAGAAAAACCACTTAAGCCTTGTGTAACTGTTTTGTGAGCACGTCTTCTCTGCCCTTCTGCAGATGGTGGTCCTGGGCAACATAGCATTTCCCTCCAGGCACCTTTTCTTCCCAGGGGAGTATAGGATAAGGATGATATGCAGAGAATCTAGGGGTAGAGACAGGAGGAGGGCCTGCTTTCTGGGGTAATGGCCGTCTTTCACTTTAATCAAAGTTTGCTCCTGAGTTAGAGATGAGAATGCTATTCTCAGTTGTTGACACAGGAAAATCCTTTAATTAAACTCAGCCTGGCTACCTGTGCCAGTCATCAGAGACCAGCAACCAGGCGTGCGTGCGTGTTTGGTTGCTCAGCTGTGTCCGACTCTTTTGCAACCCCACGGACGGTAGCCCACCAGGCTCCTCTGTATATAGGATTTCCCACACAGGAATGCTGGAGTGGGTTGCCATTCCCTCCTCCACGGCATCTTCCCAAACCAGGGCTTGAACCCGTGTCTCTTGAGTCTCCTGCACCGCAGACAGACTCTCTGCCACTGAATCACCTGGAAAGCCCTAGCCACAAGGCAACATGCTTTAAATGATTTAGACGAAATCTTTTTCTTTTTTAATGGATGGAATAATTAATTTGTGCTCAGTTGCTCAGTCATGTCCTACTCTTTGTGACTCCATGAGCTGCAGCATGCCAGTCTTCCCTGTACACTGTCTCCTGGAGTTTCTTAAACTCGTGTCTATTGAGTCGGTGATGCCATCCAATAATCTCATCCTCTGTCGGCCCCCTTTTCTCCTGACCACAATCTTTCCCAGCATCAGGGTCTTTTTCAATGAGTTGGCCCTTCCATTCAGGTGGCCAAAGAATTGGAGCTTCAGCATTCACTGTTACAGAATCTCATAGAAACAAGGTAGCTTATAATGAAAAAAGCAAGCTTTCAGTCCGGCTCTGGATAAGAATGGCCTCCACAGGGACAGTGCAAACCAGGGTGAGGCTTCCCAGGTCTCTAAAGGCATATGGTAATTGTCAGGAAGGAATGCTGAGGTCAAGAAGGAATTTCCTCCCATGGAGCCAGCACAAAAGCCAGTAGACCAGAAACACCGTGGGAGGCGGTGGTTTGCCATCTGCAGTAGTAGGCTGCACCCATAGCTCTGAGCTGAGATAGCTTAAGAGAAAGAAAGGAAACTGCGACAAAATTTCTCTTTTGGTTCAAACTTGCCACAATAAAAGGACCTGCGGAGACTTGGTCAGTAGGCTGGGTTAACAGCCTCTGTCTTATCTGCTGCCCATGGAACTGAATGGGGCTGGGAAGTCATTAGGTGGGTGGATTGGAACAGCGCAGCTCTCTCTTCTACCTCCGGGTTAGATGTATGGACCAACCTTTCTGGCTACTCACAGGGACCGACACTCTCCTTGTGAGAGATTTCTACTTAAAGGACAAGGTACTCAGTTTGATATGAAAGTTAGAGGGCTGATGAGTACAGCTCACAATTCCTTCAGTCTTGTTCCAGGAACTGCAAGAAGTAAGGAAGACGGTCACTTTATGAGACCTTAGGGAAAATGGTAGATACTCTCTGCATTCAGGTTCCCCTCCTTTGCACTCCTGAAGGAAGGCAGAGCTCCTTAAAAGTCAGGTCTAGCTGCCTTCCTAAGTATAGGCTGAGTGGGACATCCTGCACTAGTTTGTGGGCGAGAAGAAAAACACTTGGAGAAAATCCGTCCCCGTGCTGCTCAGAGAATTCACTGTCTGCACCATCCCTTTACAACATCATCATCGTCAACAACAGTGACAAGAAAACCAGGTCTCTGGTACTGTGTTGAGCTTCAGCCCAAGTCCCACAGACACTTTTTCCTTGGGTTGGGGACGATGGAGGTGACCCTTCAGCAGCTGCAGTGCTTTCCTTGTGTTCCTATTTGTCATTCAGCACTTTTACATGATTTCCCCTCATCTGCTGCTGACTGTTGACATTATATAGCTTTGCACTATTGATGACAAGCACCTATATGTGCTCTGTCACCTACATATTCCTCTTTGCTGGTGAAAGAAGAATGATAATTATGAAAAGGAAGAATATCTCTAACAAGGAGGGAAGATACCCCTTCTATGTGTGTGAGCATGTTCAGTTGCTAAGTCATGTCTGACGCTCTGCAACCCTATGGAGTGTAGCTTGCCAGTCTCCTCTGTCAGTGGGACTTCCCAGGCAAGATTAGTGGAGTGGGCTGCCGCTTCCTTCTCCTGGGATTCTTCCTGATCCAGGGATTGAAACTATATCTCCTGCATTGGCAGGTGGGTATTTTTTTTTTTTTTTTTTTTTTTTGTTTACCACTAGCACCAGGGCAAGCCCAACCTTCAACCTACGTGACCTTGACTCACCTGTGAGGGTTCTGCCTTCTGTAGTAAGACTCAGGTAATAAGTCAATACCTTGGAGAATTGGGAGAATTGGATTTGACATCAAAGAACTTGGTATGATATTGGCTTTTGCCACTTTTGTTATTAGGGCAATACCTACCATCTCTAAGCGTTCTCGTCTCACAGTCTATAAATGTCATTAAAAATGGCACATCAACAAAGGTTTCTCGTTCAGATTCAGTTGACTCATTCATGTCCTGACTCTTCACCCCATCGATCACAGCACAACCAGGCCTCCTGTCCATCACAACTCTTGGAGTTTACATCCAATACTCTAGTGTCATTCGAGCTGTGATGCCATCCAGCATTCATCTCTGTCGTACCCTTCTCCTCCTGCCCCGAATCCCTCCCGCATTTCAGAGGGTCTTTTTCCAATGAGTCAACTCTCCGCAATCGGTGGCCAAAGTATTGAGTTCAGCTTCAGCATCAGTCCTTCCAATGAACACCCAGACTGATCTCCTTTAGGATGGACTGGTTGGATCTCCTTGCAGTCCAAGGGACTCTCAAGAGTCTTCTCCAACACCACAGTTCAAAAGCATCAATTTTTCAGCACTCAGCTTTCTTCACAGTCCAACCTCACATCCATACATGACCACTGGAAAAACCATAGCCTTGACTAGACAGACCTTTGTTGGCAAAGTAATATCTCTGCTTTTTAATATGCTGTCTAGGTTGGTCATAACTTTCCTTCCAAAGAGTAAGCGTCTTTTAATTTCATGACTGCAATCACCATCTGCAGTGATTTTTGGGCCACAAAAATAAAGTCTGACCACTGTTCACTGTCTCTCCATCTAGTCTTCCTGATAGTATGGGACCAGATGCCATGATTCTCGTTTTCTGAATGGTTAAGGCTTTAAGCCAACTGTGTTCACTCTCCTCTTTCACTTTCACTCAAAGGACTCTTTCCATTCCTCTTCACTGTTCTTGCTGTAAAGGGTGTGTCATCTGCTATCTGAGGTTTTGACATTTCTCAGCATCTTGATTCCAGCTTGTGCTTCTTCCAGTCCAGCGTTTCTCATGATGTACTCTGCATATAAGTTAAATAAGCAGGGTGACAATATACAGCCTTGAGGTACTCCTTTTCGTATTTGGAACCAGTCTGTTGTTCCATGTCCAGTTCTAACTGTTGCTTCCCGACCTGCATACAGGTTTCTTAAGAGCCAGGTCAGGTGGTCTGGTATTCCCATCTCTTTCAGAATTTTCCACAGTTTCTTGTGATCCACACAGTCAAAGGCTTTGGCATAGTCAATAAAGCAGAAATAGATGTTTTTCTGGAACTCTTCTGCTTTTTCGATGATCCAGCAAATGTTGGCAATTTGATCTCTGGTTCCTCTGCCTTTTCTAAAACCTGCTTGAACATCTGGAAGTTCACGGTTCACGTATTGCTGAAGCCTGGCTTGGAGAATTTTGAGCATTACTTTACTAGTGTGCGAGATGAGTGCAATTATGCGGTAGTTTGAGCATTCTTTGGGATTGCCTTTCTTAGGAACTGGAATGAAAACTGACCTTTTCCAGTCCTGTGGCCACTGCTGAGTTTTCCCAACTTGCTGGCGTATTGAGTGCAGCAATTTCACAGCATCACCTTTCAGGATTTGAAACCACAGTTCAAAAATATCAATTCTTCGGCGCTCAGCTTTCGTTATAGTCCAACTCTCACATCCATACATGACTACTGGAAAAACCATAGCTTTGACTAGGCGGACCTTTGTTGGTAAAGTAATGTCTCTGCTTTTTAATATGCTGTCTAGGTTGGTCATTGCTTTTCTTCCAAGGAGCACTTGCTCCTTTTGTCTTTTAATGTCATGGCTGCAGTCACCATCTGCAGTGATTTTGGAGCCCCCCAAAATAAAGTTTGTCACTGTTTCCATTGTTTCCCCATCTATTTGCCATGAACAAAGGTAATATGAGAAATAAATAAAGGAATTGAAATTTCTGCCACATACCATTTTCTCGTTAAGTTCTTGCTGAATCTGAATGATGCTGCCTGAATCCCCCCCATTATCATTTATCATTCTTAAGTGTCTGGATATATTCTTCCCAAAGGCAGAGTATCTGACTGCTAAAGGTGCACAGTGGAAGGGAATACCTCCCAACAGAGACACTGAAGTCAACTTAGAAAGAGTTTTGAAAAGGTCATCATTAAGAAAAGTCATTCATCAGAAAAGGTCAGCAATAAGAGAAAAGGATTATTTGAGGGGCACCGAGTATGTCACTTCTTACACGTGTAACTTGTAAACACTGAATAAGGAATCAGTTACACTGTAGCATTTGTTGCTTCTATGTTCAAGTGTTAACAGAACATAAAACAGAACCTTTTGTATTAGCATACACGAATGCCACAAAAATAAAATTTTTTCTATCTGCTTATAGTTTGATATTTTTTAAAAAATTCTCATCCATTTTGATAGATTTCATAGAAATTTTATTGTCAAATTTTAAAAAACCATTTCTCTTTAGCATCCTTGAATGCCTTTGACATAAGTGACAAACATCCCCCTTCTTTAAAAAATAATATTCATTTGAATACATTTGGCTAAAAACATGTGAAACTCAAAATAAGTTTCACTTCAGATAACACAGAAAAGCACACAGGATTTGCATACTTCTTGTCAAAGGGCCTTGGAGTTTAGTAAAGAGAATAAAAAAACATTTGTGGCTTTCACTTTGGCCTGACTCCCTCTGATCTCTAATTTCCCAGCCCAGATGTTAAAGACACAAGAATATGGTTGTCTGCAGAGGACAACTTTGCATTCTTTCTGCATGTTGCATCAACCACAGGATCATCTGCATTCATGGTTTTTGGGCTTCCTGCTGCCTCACCGCCTCTCCTTATAAAGCATTAGCGTGGACATGGACTCAGGGGTTCCATCTAGCGGTCACACCTCAAATAATCTAAAGGTGGAGAACGTTTTACTGGTGGATTATATGACATTTAATCCACCCCTTGTTTTAACATATGGGACATCTAGACCTAAACAGGTGAGGCAAAACCTTCTCTTTTTTTAGGTTGTCATTTCTCTTTTACTTCCTTTAATCCAGACTAGTTCCCCTTGCTTTTTTTTAATCATTCAAGGTATACCTTCAGTCTAAACACCACTAAGAAAAACAAGTGCTGCCATTTATAATTTTATGTGTGTGTGCTAAGTTGCTTCAGTCATGTCCGACTCTGTGTGACCCTATGAACTGTAGCCTGCCAGACTCCTCTGTCCACGGGATTCTCTAGGCAAGAACACTGGAGTGGGCTGCCATGCCCTCCTCCAGGGAATCTTCCCAATTCAGGGATCGAACCTGTGTCTCTAATGTCTCCTGCATAGGCAGGTTCTTTACCACTAGCGCCACCTGGATAGCCCCTTATCATTGTAAGGTGTCATCAATGGTAAGATGAATCTTACTATGTGTTGAAAAAATTTTAATTGAAATATAGTTGATATACCATGTCGTGTTACTTTCAGGTGGAGGCAAAGCATTCCTGGCACACAGCTGACAGCTGGTTAGTGATGGCACCAGGGCTGGAAGCCCACCCTGGAATCCAACCACGTTCCCTGCGCTGCCCTCTTGCCTGCCTCTCCTCCCTTGACTGCACCGAGGGAGACAGCACAGAGTTCTGCTTAACCGTACATATTCTCTGAGAACTTAAACATCTGACATTCAATTCTGATGTAACAATAAGCCAGAAACATAAAAATGAATATCTTAGATGATTACAAACATAACAATAGAAGAGATCGTCTACTTCCATTGTATGAATGGTAAAGGTTAGTACACTTTAAAATTCAATGATAAGGGGACTGCCCTGGTGGTCCAGTGGTTAAGAATCCACCTTGCAATGCAAGGCACACGGGTTTGATCCTTGGTAGGGGAACCAAGATCCCACATGCTGCAGAGCAACTAAGCCCATGTGCCGCAACTAAGACCAGATACAGCCAAGTAAATAAATAAATAAATATTTTTAAAAAAATGTAATGATTAGGGAGTGTGTGAAATAGGAAAAAAAGCCCATAATGGAAAAACACTAAAAGGAATGTATATATACATATATGTATAACTGAATCACTTTACTATACAGCAGAAATTAACACAACATGGTAAACCAGCTATACTTAAAAAAAAAGTCACTCCTTAAAAATATTCAACAATAAGATTTGCTGAATCAATGAAAGACAGCAGAGTTTGCTAAAGGAAGAGTCGATGGAGGAGATAGAAGTCCACTGTCTTCTTGCTTACAGAACAGTGGATGAGACAGAGGAATTTCCCGGGATAGGGTGTTCCACGAATATGGATGCGCATGACCAGAAAAAGTTGGATTCCCTAGACAGGGATCAGGAATTTTAAAAATAATTTCTTCTATTTTACTTATTAGTAGAATTTTAATGGGTGCAGTGTAAGTTCTGACACACACCAGGGAAGTCACTACCACAATCAAGATAATGAACATATCCATCCCCCGCCAAAGGTTCCTTGTGTCCCTGTGTAATCCTAGTTCCCTCCTCGGTCCCTCCCCACTCAGACAACCAGTGATCTTCTTTCTGTCGCTTTTGATGAGTTTGCATTTTCTAGACTATTACTACATTACAAATATTTTTTTTTGTTTTAAAATAATTTCATGTTTATAGAACAACTGCAAGAGTAGCACAAGAACTTTCATATGTCCTTTTTCCCCAGACTCTTCAATTGTTAACTCCTTACCTCATTTGTCTTCTGTTCTATCTGTGTGCTTACACATAGTACTGTTGTTAACTCCTTACCTCATTTGTCTTCTGTTCTATCTGTGTGCTTACACATAGTACTCTTGTTTTGTTCCTGAGCCAGTTGAGAGCAGTTGCAAACATGATGTCCCATCACCCTTCATTACTTCACTGTGTATCAAAACAAGGACACTTATTTAATCAGAGTGAAACCATCGAGACCAGGAAATGAATACTGCTGTAATACTGCCATCTGATCTGTAGCCCTCATTCAAATTTCAACATCATCTCAATAATGTGATTTATAGTTTCAGAAGCCAACCCAGGATCATGTGTTGTATTTAGCAAGTGTTTTTTAGTTTCCCTCAATCTGGAACATTTCCTCATTCTTTCCTTGTTTTTCACAACTTTGACGATTTTTAAAGAGCAGGATAATTACTTTGTAGAATGTCCCTTACCATGTGTTGATCTGATATTTCTCATTACTAGATTTGGGTCATTCATTTTTGGCAGGAATTTCCTGGAAGTAATGCTGTGTTTTCTAGTTTATCAAAAGTAACTTAATGTCAATTTATCCTGTTCCTGGTCATGTTGTATTTTCTCACTTAAGATGGAGCTGATTAACGATGTTCGTTTTCAGGTTAAATAGTAAGTATTTTGTACTTTTAAATAATCAGATAAATATTTGGGGATCTGCTTTGAGACTATGTCCATATCCTTATCAAATGTTCCCTGCAAGTTTTAGCATCCAATGATGATTCTACCTAAATTAGTTATTACTAATAACTAATAATGTTATTACTATTAGTAATAGTAATAACTTGGATGGCTGCCAAGTCATGATTTTCTAATTCCATCATTCCATCTATATTTATTGGTTAGCATTCTGCTATAAGGTAGAGCTTTCTCATTTCCCTAATATTTATTTATTTATGTAGCTGTATAATTATGTCAGATATGCAGATGACACCACCCTTATGGCAGAAAATGAAGAACTAAAGAGCCTCTTGATGAAAGTGAAAGAGGAGAGTGAAAAAGTTGGCTTAAAGCTCAA